>NC_045144.1:1124700-1161722 GCF_008831285.2 Nymphaea colorata
TCTGCATTGACATTGTGGAGAAGACAATTTTTATAGTGCTCACTCTCAGTTTGAAGGAATCTGCAACAAGTAGACATCATTAGCTAATGAATACACTAGCTCATGTTCAAAACTGTACATCAGATTTAATACCAGTGCATTGGTAAAATCAAAGATCACATTCTTTTGATCTCTCTCTCTGTCTCTCTCTCTCAGAAATTTGTAAAACCCAGACAGTTAGGTCAGGCATAAAACCAGACCCTTTAGTTTTTTTTTCTAAAAGATTATCTTAAATGAACTATAAACATGCTAATATATTTATTAAAAATATTTTGATATAAAACATGTTTTGAATCAAGTTGTTTTCATGAAAAATGTTGATAATATAAGAGCTATTCATTTTTCCTTATTGGAGAAACATTATTGAAATAAAAAAAATGGTCAACTTAATATATTTTTTGCATGAACTTATCCTTATTATCATATTGGTAAGTTTGGATTTCAAATTTTGGAAGACATAAATGCTGTTTTTAAAAACTGGTGAACTGCTTATCTGTAAATGTCAGATACTCTTAAGGAATTTAACTACGAGTTAGTAGTGGATTAAGAAGTTCGTTTATAAGGGGGTTAATTATCTCACACAAGATTACAATGTGCTTTAATTATAAGTAGACTAACATTAATTAATCTGTGTCTAATTTAAACTAAAACATAATTAGAAGTTATTAAAACTTTTGAGTTTAAATTTAAAAATCTGAAAATTGTTTATGACAATTGAAAAGGAAAACAATTAAAGGGGAGGCCGAGTTCCATCCCCCACCATAAGAGAGAGGGAGAAAAAGGAGAGAGTTGGAAGAGGGATTCTTTTATCCAAGGCCCAAGGGAGAGGAAGAAGCTAGTGACCTCAGGGATAGTCTTCTAATAGTTTTTTGAAAGCTAAATTGTTAAAAGTCAGAGTTTAATTCAGGTATGGTGTCTTGGGGTTTCTCTTTTTGTTTTGGAATTGATTTTGATTCGTTTAGTGCATAATTTCGAGTCATACTCTAGGAATCATTATTTTTTAATATTATATAATATCGACATCTTTTGTTTGATGAAAAATGACTCCGATTGGAATATTTACAAACTCCAACTAGCCCTTTGGGCATGTTTTTAGAGAAATTGATCTCACGGTTGCATCTTGCATGTTGAAAGATAATAGATACCCCATACAGTTTTTGAAGTGCTCATGCCATTTTGTTGGTAGCCGGCGGATGCCCACGGCTGGTTGGTGCTGCCCGGCCATGGCCGAGTTGTGGCGTACTTACCTGGGCTACAACCGTTGCATGGAAAGGCACCATTATTGGTTGTAAGTTTGGCATGTTTTAGACTTCTTTATGTGTAATCATCAACCTTGTCTCATTTGGAGTTTGTTGTGCACACAAGAGCACACTGGAATGATTATCTTGTCATTTTTGCCCTCGCATGCACGATTGCAGAATTAGTCGATTTCGAGACACTTCGCAAGCCCCAGAAGCACTAGTGGGTGTCGTTTGATCGCTACAAGTGTATCATTAGGAAATATCTTAGTGGTTCTCCTTAGAGAAGGTAGGGATTGAGATTTTACATGTTGTGTGACTTGTTGCATCCTATTTAAACATGCATCTTATGATATGGTATGTGGGTATAGTCTAGATATCTGATAGGTAGAGGTTGGAATGGCAATTGGTGCGACTGTGATTCACATGTGAGTTGGACATCTATAAGAGGCCTGATGGGCTGCATATGTGTAGACAGACAGGCTTAGCTATGGCTACATGATTATGATTTCACGATTACAAGCCTAATTGGTGATATGGGCGTGTGTATATGTGTGTGTGTGTGTGTGTATATATATATATAAGTTGAGTATGCATTCTCTTGATGCATTGTTATGTTTTATTGATTCCTTATTAATGATATGATATTGAGCACTTGAGCATGAGCTGAAATTAGGGAAACACCCTAAGGCCAGATTTAATATGAATGAATCATATTGATTGGATATTATTCGAACCCACTATAAAAGCAGTTAGGTGGGTGGCACAGGGCCCGTGTTGTAAGAATGGATGAAGTGCTTCTTACCCAGGCCACTAGCAAGGAGGCCGTCATGCAGGCCACTAGCAAGGATCCCATCCCCACATAGAGTATGGGTCGTGCGGCTGCAGTAGCTATATTGACCTTGCCCTTATTGGATATGGTTACCCTAGGTTTTTCAGGGACTCAATTGTTGTGTGTGATGATTGTAAACTACGCAACAGTCTTGTGGAGCCTTACATTCCTGTCAGAACTTATATTGTCGCTCAGTGCATCGAGTTATGTGTTTGAATGTGTACTCTATGTTGTGTTGACTATTTATTGCTCAAATGGAATAACTGAGATGTTGGCATCTCCATTGTTCTACCTATGTTATTTATGTCTAAATGGATGATGGATGTATAGGCCTTAGGGATATGCCATACTTAGAATTATCTCTGATGCTTATTCTTATTTGGTTTTGAGTACTCACCCTAAGAAGGGTTGTGGCTCAAGATCGTGATACTATCAAGATAGAGGGTGATAGTTGGCAATGTAACTGGCACTAAACCATATCCTATTTTGGTTATGGGAATGCTTTGTGTACATATAGCCTTGTAGGATGATAAATTTTTATATTATTATTGTGTTATGATTTATCTTTTGGATATGAGGTATTATTATACATGTTACATGCATTTTGCACAGTACACCCACCAACCTGTCACTCTAATAGAGTAGAGCACATGTCTACTTAGGACAGGTCAATCCACACACCAATTATGCTAGTTGTTTTTATATTGTGATATAGAACATGCCACAGTATTCACTAATTATGGACGCAAATCTGGTACACTATGCCTGAATCATATGTGTTGCACCAGATTGTGCCATTCATCAGTTGCGAAGGCCAATATGATATACTATGCATCCATCACACATGTTGCATTATATTTGTATGAAATGTATGGCTGCAAGTAGCATTATTATAAAAGTTGGTAGCAAAGCACCCTCTATCCCTAAGACAGTCAAACGATCTCAAACACCTTTAGCCAAGTGAGATTAGTAGTACTAATTTAATTTCAATATCTTTGTTATTGTTTCTCTTTGTTACTAGTTGTAATGTTATGATAGTGCTAATTCTAGTTTCTTTATGATATCAGTGTTTTGATTTGTAGGTATTATTCATGATGTCGAGTAGGAGATTGTGAAGGCTTGTGCGTCTTGAGAGGGAGAATATAGGTCAAGCAGGAAGTCGCAGCTAAGCAACAGCCTGCTGACAAGGTACTCATTCTTGAGACCCTACATATGCTCACTTGGTCAATTCTAGCCCTCATGAAGGCCACTATGTGATAGACTAAGGTGGTTGTTGCACAGCCAGCTGCAGCACCTATTGCAGTTCCTATTCTTGCCACTCATCCAATTCCCAGGGTTGAGAACATTGCCATTCAACGACTGTTGACAACCTTTAGATTCCTGGCCTCAATGTGATTGAAGTTACATTTCCTGTATGCTCTTTCATTGCACATGTTTTATTTGATTTTGGTGCTTCTCATTCCTTTATATCTCATAGATTAGCCACTTTATTGATATTTACATTGTACCTATACTTTATAAACTTCTGAGAGCCATTGTTATTGGGTTTCAGGATTATTGTACCCAATCTTTGTTTGATGTACCCATTGAGATCTCAGGAGCAGTATGTCCTACTTAATTGTCACTATGGATTTAGAGTGTATTGATGTAATCCTGGGTGTGCATTGGCTTTATAAGTATGATGCCTATATTGATTGTCATGCTAAGTGTATGCTTATTTGTACTTTTGAAGTCAATTTGAGGAATTCTTGGCTCAAAAACGTAGGGCATCATCTTAATTGGCAGTCGTTACACTATGTGTGCAGCAAAGCATTCACTTAGAGGAGATTGCTTACATGGTGAGCTTAGTAAGAGTGATGGCAGAGTAACCCCAGCCTTTAAAGATCTCTGTTATTTGTGAATGTATTCCTGAAGGTCTTCTACAACCACCACCTAGGGGGATCGAGTTCTCGATCAATTTGGTCTTAGATACAGTACTATCAACTTTTAGGAGTTGAAGAAGCTTGCAAGAATTGATAGATAAAACTACATTTTCCTTAACATGTCTACCTAGGGTGCACCACTATTATTGTAAGAAAAAAGGATGCTTCCTCTACTTGTGCATCGATTATCACAAGCTGAATTTGATCACCATTAGAAATAAGTACCCTTTGTTTCACATTGAAAATTTACTAGATGAGTTAAAATATGCATGAGTATTTATCAAGATTGATTTTAGATCAGGTTATCATCAGTTGTGTATTAAGGAGGAAGATGTGTCTAAGACTACGTTCAAAACCTGGTATAGCTATTATAACTTTCCTGTTTTGCCTTTTGGGGCTGACTAATGCTTCTACTATTCTGGACCTAATAAACAAAGTATTTAGAAATTACCTAGATCAAATTTGTGATTATTTTCATTAATGATGTATTGATTTATTCTCCATCAAATGAGGAACATGATGACTATGTTTCTATGGTATTAAGTACATTGAGGCAACATTTGTATGTTAAATTGTATAAGTGTGAGTTTTGGCTGGAAAAAAGTTGAATTGTTGGGTTATATTATTTATATCCAGGAAGTGGCAGTGGATCTAGCTAAGGTAGAAGCAGTACAAAAGTGGATGACCCCTACAGCTCCTACTGAGGTACGAGCTTTTCTTGGATTGGTAGGATGCTACAAGCAGTTTATTAGGGGTTCTCGCAAATAGCTTTGCCAATGACTCCATTATTTAAGAAAGGAGTAAGTTTGTGTGGTCGGGGGCATGTGACCAGAACTTGTAGACGTTGAAACAGAGGTTGATAATGACACTTGTTTTGGCTTTACCATCAGGCAGAAAGGGACTTGTAGTTTATACTGATGCTTCCAAAATTGGATGGTGGGGTATTGATTCATATCAAGCGTGTTATTGCCTATAATTTTAGATAGCTAAGTCCATATGAGCAGAACTATTCTATCCATGATTTGAAGTCGGCACTATGGTGCATGCCTTAAAAATGTGGTGCCATTGTCTTTATGGAGTAGAGTTTGAAGTATTCACGATCATAAATTTCTTATCTCTTTTCACAAAAGTAGTTGAATTTTTTGCTGCGTAAATGGACAGAGTATCTCATGGATTATGAGATCAAACTTTCTTTTCATCTTAGGAAAGCTAATGTAGTAGCATATGCACTAAATCACAAATCTAGGGCACTTGTACACAACCTAGTTCATCAGACATGGAAACTTATAGAGGATTTGACAACGTGGAATCCATTTACAGATAATCGAGGTATGGTTTTTTTTTATGCCTCAGTACAAATTGATTTATTAAAATGATTCTGAAGAAGCAGAATAAGAGTCCAAAGTATGCACAAATGAAGACTTAGTCAGAATTGGAAAGTGAACTTTCTCCATGGACCTAAATGCAGGCTCCAATTTCTGGTAGACTGTGCCAGATGAGTAAACACTAAAGACGAGACTTTTGGATGAGTTGCATTGCTTGTGACATATCATTCATCTTGGCAGTTACAAGATTAATGAAGATGATGAATGCAGCTTCTAGTAGCCAGGTATGAAGTTCGAATTGCTAATTTTGTGGCTACATGTTTGATATATCAACAGGTTAAGGTGGAACATTAGAGGTCGGGTGAGTTATTAGAACCTCTTGGGATTTCACAATGGAAATGGGAAGATATTACCACATTTCTTTTATGGGACTACTGAGAAGCAGGAGATGACATGATGTCATCTGCGTGACAATCAATAGATTGATTAAGCTAGCTCATTTTCTGCCAATCCAGAGCCTCAATTTGTAAATTTATTAGTTGATCTATATATTGATGAGATAGTTAGATTGCATGGCTTGCCATCTACCATTGTCTAAGACCAAGATCCATGGTTTCCTTCATGATTGTGGAGTTCCCTGTAGCATGCTTCAGGTACCCAATTACATATGAGTTCAACATTTCATCCTCAAACCAATGGCCTTCAAATCATTGACATTTCATCTGATACATAGAATAAGAGTGCATGTTGTAAATCATTGAGAGATGGGAAAAGTTAGATTTCTAATCTACCTTAGTAACATGCAAACTAGTCTTTCGCATATCAAAAGATACGTATTTCCACAAATATATTTACAAATTATAATTATGAGGGTAAAGCTCAAATTAGTTAACACCAAACAGTTTGTTTTCACAAAAAGAAAATTTCATAGCCAATATGCACGTGATATTTAAGCCATCTTTGGACCTATAAAATGAAGATGAGAAGTGTTATCCCTAACAAATCATATACTTTTCTACTATTCATAGAAATTAAAAAGATGATCATATTTCATTGAATATTTTACCAATTAATTGTTCGAACATTGCCGTCAACATTTGGACTTATACTTGTAACTCATGTATTTGTTTTGCATGTCTGGCTTCAAAGTCATGTATCTTTTCAACTTGTCTAACTTCTAATTTGCACATTTGGCGAGTATGATTGCTTTCTACATTATGCACCTTATTGCATAGATCACCAAACTCCTTTCAATTTCATATTTTGTGTCATTAGTTCACATTGGCTAGAAACTGCATCAAAAACTTGTGACGGTTTTATGCTCATTCCATAAGTACGTGCTCATCCAAATTTGTCTGGTCCCATCACCCATGACAATACATCATTTAGAGATAGCTCATCTCTTATGTCTTCAGGAAGTTGGAATATTGCTTCATTATGTTGAGCCTACAAATTAATGTAATATTTCAATAACATGTATGTTAAATAAATTTTAATTATCATATTGCTAATAATAATGAAGAGGAGAAAGCAAGCAATTTAAGAGATGAGAAGAGATGAGAATTGCTTGGAAATCCTGAAGCACTTGAAGTTTCTCCGTAAAAAGAGATGACAATCATATCGCCGCCTCCTAATGCAACCATGCACTGCATGGGGATGAGGTTGCCCTTTCATGGATCGTCTCATGGTGCTGGGGTTAACATAAGACCTTAAATCAACATAATGAGCAAAAAAAGGGGAAGAGGAAAAAAACAAATTCCTCATTCTCAGAGCAAGAGAGAGGGAGAGAGAATTTACTCAACATTACTAGCCTCGAACAGGAAGTTGGAGAAGAAAGCATACAGATGTAATCTAACATCCAAAATTTAAGAGAAAACCAGCCAACAAAATGCAAAAACAAGAAGAGAGTTATGCATAAGTTGTAAAAGAACAACCCAGTGATCAGCCTTATGATAAATGAGAATTGTGCCTGCAAACGAGGACAGAAACATAAACATTATGCCCAACAACAGAGCTCTTACATTTACCTTTCTTTCATGGAAAATAATATCATAACTTAGCAACCAAATGCCTCTCCAAGTTGAAAACAGCCAACATTTCTGCAGAAGTCTGCCCCTCTTAGACTTGCGAAAACTCATGGAGGCCATGCAATGGAAGAAGGGATTGTTCCGATCCCGAAGCATTAACCATGTGATTTGGGAACACACGCGCCGGTGGATCTCATCATGCGTACGCCATTCAGAAATTAGAGATGACAGATCCGACATACGGTGAGCCATGTCATGTAGTGGTCATGCATGGTGATCTCAGAATCCTGCTGCGAGCGGGAAAGGAAGAGAAGCTCATCTTCCCAAGCTTGTAAGTGTGTCGTATTCCCCAAAAAGAATGCTTCAACAACAATAAAAGAGACCAAACCAACACAAAACTGCTGAAAATTGGAGTCACAAGGCTGCAAGCATAAGATCAAGTTTCCAACACCAATGTTGCAGCAATATACGCTGATATATGCTAAAAATGCAGAAAAATAGGATAAACCAATTTACGTGGAAAAACCCCCAATAATGGGGTAAAAAACCACGGGCAAGAGAGATATATATTTATACTTCAAAGAGGCAATACAACTACGTTGTTCTTCTTGTAGAGAATAGCATAAATCATTCTCAAGAATGAATGCACAAGAAAACAACAAGAAAAGAAATCACCGTATGTTCTTCTTTTCTTTCCCTTGTTTTCTTCACTTTCTCTCTCTACACTTGAACCCACACGGCTGCCCAAATCCACAACCATGCTCTTCTTCATCTTTCCTTCTTGCCTTCCTTCTCTCCTTCTCTTCTTTGCATTCTTCTTCCCCTTCTCCTTGCTTTATGTGAGCCACGAGGGAAGACCTCTCTTTCTTTTCTTCAATAGAGTCAAAAACTAGAGAGAGAGAGAGACATCATGAGAGCTAGGGCACCATCGGGGTGCCCTCTCCTTTCTCCCGCCCGTCACTTAAGTGACGGGTTGGGTCGGGTCATCTTTTTGAGGCTGGACCCGACCTAAGAAACTCCCTCTCCAGCCTCAAGAGAGGGAACATACCTGCAAAATAAACAAAATTAATACACTACCTTAAAGGCAGTCATCCCAACTAAGTCTCTACACATGTCATGCTTCTCTTTAGGTAGAGACTTCATCATCATATCTGCAGGATTCTTCTTTGTATGTAACTTCTCTAACTGAATCAGTTTTTGCTCAAGCACATCACGAATCCAATGATATCTGACATCAATGTGTTTGGTCCTTGAGTAAAACGTTCAATTCTTCGCCAAGTGTATAGCACTTTGGCTATCACAATGCAACACATTGGTCTTCTGATTAAGGCCTATATCATGAAGAAAACTCTTCATCGACAACAACCCTTTACAAACTTCAGTTTCTGCAATATATTCTGCCTCTATAGTGGAAAGAGCAACACACTTCTGCTACCTGGACTGTCATGGTACAGCTCCCCTTGCAAAAGTAAAGACATAACCAGAAAGAGACTTTCTAGAGTTCAAGTCACCTGCGATGTCAGCATCAACAAAACCTTGTATCTCTATATTAGATTCACCAAAATATAAGCAGTAATTGTAAGTATGTTTAAGATACCTTAGGATCCACTTCACTGCTGCCCAATGCTCATTGCTTGGATTTGACAAGAATCTGCTAACTACACCAACTGCATAAGCCAAGTTGGCATTGGAAGAGGAAGATTTTATGAAACAACAAATTTATCTCTGTGTCCAGTTTTTGGCACTTCCTAGATGTGAAGCCTTGATGCATTTGATTGTTGTTTATAGATAGATCCCTCCCCTCACAACTCAAGTATTGAATTTGGTGTAGAAGACCCACAAATCAAGGTTAAAAAGTTGATGGGGAAGAACAATTTGTAACTGTCAAAAGTTGAGGTAGATTGGTAGTCCATTTTTTCAGATGTTCATGAACTTTTCATAATCTTTGAGCCATATCAATGGAACAATTACATATTGTTCCATTTAGCAAACATACCCGAAAAAGGAGGAAACAAGGATTAGACAAAAAATGTCTAGAAGTAGGTAGAATGGGATCATTGGAGGGGTGATCTCCAACATTCAAATGACTGGTATTGGTGTGAAGCACAAGACTATGCTGTTGGGGTCAAGTATTCATAACCTGACAGAGGAGTCCAAGAAGACAAATGTGCAGGTACCCATTCAACCTACTGCTAAAAAACAAGAGAAGTTATCTTTGAAAATCCTTTCTCTGACAATGTTTGGACAACTAGTGGCAGCATTATAATCCAAGTATACACGCACCCTATTCCTAGCTTAAGTCCTTCTTTCCCCTTTAGAATTTGCAAGAGGGGGAGGCACTGGATCCCCTTCTCAGATTCATGTCCTTCTCGGGAGCACCAAGAAATGTCCTTCCCTCATAAGTAAGAGGTCGTTTGGGAGAACAAATGTTCTGGGTATCCCTTGAACCTGCTCTAAAGACTGGGGCATAGTCATGGACAATAGTTCTAGTGTTTCATAAATCTACCTCAAGCTTTGAGATAAGTTTGTAAGAGGCTCACAAATTGTCCCTGCTACCAAACAACTTCTACAGGAATGAAAAGGATTAGTCTAAGGTGCAAGAAGGAGTAAAGGAAGTTGCATATAGTTATAGAAGGGTTCAAAGACCCCTCAAACAAGGACCCTGTTGGTGGGAAAAATCTGCAGGTAGAGAACCAAGAAGGATATATCACATGTCGCAAGAAAAGAAAAGGAAGGAGTTGTGGAGAAATAAATATAAATTCTATGCAAAGAAAAGGGAATGACCAGTTTGCACAAGCACAACTCGCCAAAACCTAAAATTGTCATCTTCTTGAATCAAGTCAGTCATGAAACCTAACTAGTTGAATATCACAAGTAAACTTCTGGTTTGGTCCAATCCATGAAGATGAACACAGATCAACATGTTTATCTTAATTTCACATGCTACCTATGAGAAAAATATGTTGTCACATGATTGAATTATTGCATAAAATATAAGAAAAGTGTAAAATAATATATAGATGGTCTTCATTAATCTAGAAGGCACATTGATAAACAAAACACTGCTGAAGCTTCAATCTCTATTAAAAGTCCAAAACAATTTCAAATCATTGATAAGACTCTTATGAGCGCATTGATGATGGCATCTTGATTTCAAAATTTTCATGCTTCATTAACAAGCAACAAATAATATAACAGTGAATGGATAGATCATCTTTGTTGGCTATTGCATTAGAAAATTGGTGCATTATTGTTTTGATAAGCAAGATTTGTATATTATTATTCATCGTGATTTTGAAGTATATATAATCTGGACTAGGGATATTATGCTTTGTGAAAACATTACACAGTTCCTGCATCGTGTGATTTGTTAATGTGAGGGAGCCATGAGGATGAGCCACAGTAATGTTGGAAATGAAGACAGTGTATTAGAATATGGGTGGACTTGCAAGTGCAGTTCAATTAGACTAGTCTGTCTACTGAAAGAGTAAATGCTTAACATTAGTTGCAACTTGTAAGGCATGCTAACTAAAGATGCAGTTTTTGCAAATTTATCCTACAGTACCATTTCTGGAAGAAAATGTTTAATACAAAATGGTATTTGAAATTCTAGGAGTTGTCAGCTTTTCAGATCACATCACAATAAACTACCTACGGTTGTCAAAGGCTAGAGTGGTTTTTGGGACATTTTCATATAAAAGGATGGAAAGAAGTCCCTTAGTTTGATGGCCAGAAAAAAATTTCTGGAAAAAAATTTCTGGAATTGAAGAAACGGAAAAATTTTTCTGTTTTTCCAAAACCAGTTTGTGTTTGTTAAATCGACGGCCGAGAATACTGGAGCTGGAAGCGTTTGAAGCAGGGGAGGAGGATGTCTGGAACAGGGAAGAACAGGGGACGTCAGGCTGGGCTCGACATGAAGGTCGGAGAACGCCTAGGCTGATGGTGCTTGGTTTTAGGTGTTAGACCTGAAAGTCGATCCGGGTCGCCTTGGCTGGAGCTTCATGGAACGACATCTAGAGTGAGCAAACTCCGGCTGGAATCCAAGCTAAAAATGCTAGCATTTGAAGTCAAGCAGGATGCTTCAGATGGACTCGGTTTGAAGGCAGCGAGGTTTGAGGTGTCGAGGTGGGATATTTGAGTTAGATGCCTGGTTTGATGGAGCATAGGGTGAGGGTTTGTCTGGAAAACACCTCACTTAGAGCTAGAGTACTCTTTTCTTTGAAGCTGCTATAAAGTGTTATCACCGACTCTCTTAGAAGAGTCGCGAAGACACAAGCAGCTGTAAGCTTCGTCTTTCAAGGTGGTGTGATTAAAAGAAAATAAAATAAAATAAAAAATTAATCAAAAATCGATGAATTCTTCCACCACCGACTATTCCTCCCTATAAATAGGAGTGGCTAGCCATTTTGTAAAGCATCAAAAACTCAAGTGAGTGGTGAGTGTCTTGAGCAAGAGTTTAAGAGTTTAGTTTGTTTGTTCACTTCATGAGCTCGAGTGTGGGAGTTTCAAGTGTATGCTCAAATGAAAAGGAATTGGGCACTTGGGTCTCACTACGTGACTTTGTTGAGGTGAGTTCTTGTACCTCACTTTTGTAAGTTTTATCTTGACAAAATGCAAGTATATTATTTAAGTATACTTGGTCCAGTTACATCATCATTTGTTGAGATCACTTTGTGAACTTTGTTGATTTAGTGATTAAGCTTTTATTAAGTAAGTCTTGTCAAGTTTGTTATTAAGAATTATTTTGGACGTCGAGACTCTGTTTTTTTTCTCCGCATAAATTCGGGTTTGGATCTAAGTTATATCTAGGGCCCACATTTGTTTCCTACAATTGGTATCAGAGTGACATACAGTCTAGGGGCTGGTTTAATAGTGAGATTAATTATGTTAATTATATTATGAAATTATGGCGGCATTAGCAGTTGCATTAAAAAATTTGAAAAGCTTAACAATAGCAATTTTGGCTATTGGAAAACTTGCATGGAGTCGTATTTTTTAGGACATGAATTATTGGATATAGTATTGGGATCAGACACAAATATTTTTGTTGACGAGGAAGTAAAGAAGAAATGGATGATCAAAGCAGGGAAAACTCTATTTACAATTAGGGTATCAATTGAGAAAGATTTATTAGAGCATATACATGATGCCAAGTCTCCTAAAGAAACATGGGATGCTTTTGCGACATTTTTCTCAAGCTAATGACGCCCACCTACAAGTATTAGAAAGTGAATAGCTACATTAACTCAGGGAAACATATTGATAGTAGATTATTTTATGAAGGTTAAAAACATCTCTAGGGAGATTTCTCAAATTGACCAGTTTGCAGATTATTTTAGTGAGGCCCGTATGCGGATAATCCTTGTTCATTAACTTCGTTAAAAATTTAGCAGTTTTATAATTGGTGTTCAAGGCTGGCCAGTTCAACCAACTTCGTTGGAGTTAGAGAATCTTTTGATCAATTAAGAAACATGAGCGTAGCAAATGGCTGAGCTTTCACTGAAAGTAAATAATGAGGAAGTCTTGTTTAGTAACGGTCAAAGATCACGATGGCTAGCTAAGCCAGTCATTAGGTCCCCAAATAGGAACATAGATGAAAAGAAAGAGAAAAATATAGAAAATAAAACAAGAGAAACTATACAGTAGTGGAGACCAAAGAAAAAGTGTTTTAGAGAAAATTGGGTCATTTTGCTCATGACTGCAGAGTCAAAATAGATAAAGGAAATGTTGTTACAACATGTGAGCAACATGGTGGAGTTAATGGGACTGTACAGAAAAGTTCATTTCTATACTCAATGGAAGTTAAAGAGGATATTAAACACGAAAAAAATAATTCCGCTCACATAAAACCTGTAAAAGAAAAAGAAGAAAAGATCAATTATCAAACTGATTGGATAATTGATTCTGGATGTTCAAATCATATGACTGGTGACGAGAGCAAGTTCCTAAGTATGAAAGAATATGATGAAAATCGAGTTGTTGTTACTGTTAACAACACAAAGCTCTCAATGGCACATATTGGAGAAGCAGAAGTTGTAGCTAACCTTGGTAAAGACTGGATTTTAGAGAATGTTTATCATGTTCTAGGAATGATAAAGAACTTGTTGTTTGTGCCACAACTTACAACTTTAGGTCACTATGACATGTTTGGCGCAAATGATGTAAAAGTTTATACAAATGAAGATGTTCTTGGAACTCCCATATTTGAAGAAAGAAAAGTTGAGTCAATATATGTCCTATCAGTAGAAACAACATATGTTGACAAAACAAGAAAGCATAATACTTCAAATATCTGGCATGAGAGACTCACTTATGTTGGATATAACAAACTCTAATTGATGTCTAATAAAGGGAGTTGGTTGGCCTGCCAAAGCTTGAGGTATGAACAAACAAATTATGCCTAGGATGTCAATATGGAAAAGCGCACAGGAGGCCATTCAAAGAGTCAAAGTATAGAGACAAAGCAACATTCGAGCTTGTGCATTCAAATGTATTCAAAAAAGTACCAGACCAATCAGTTGGAAGTAAGTGTTATTTTATCACATTTATTGATGATTTTTTAAGATACTTAGGTCTATTTCATGAAAGAAAAGTCTAAAGCACTTGAAAAGTTTAAGGAGTTTCACTAGATGGTGAGAAAAGAACTTGGGTATAGAATTCGGTATCTACGCATTGATAATGGTGGCGAATATACATTCGACATGTTTATGACATACATGAAGCAATGTTCAAAGGTAATTTATATGTGCATATACGCCACAACAAAATGGAGTGGCAGAATGGAAGAATCGTCATATAGTAGAAACATGCCGAAGCATGATGCATGCAAAGAACATGCCACCAAAATTTTGGGCCGAGTGTATCAGCACAGCTGTATACATAATTAATCGATTACCATTGCCAAAATTTAATTTTAAGTCTCCATATGAAATGGTCCATAACCCGTTTGTGAGTTATTTTAGAGTATTTGGTTGTGTATGTTATGTTTTTTTATTTGAGTAGCACAAGACTAAGTTCAACAAAAAGGCACATAGGTGTGTCTTTGTTGGATATGATCCATATCGGAAGGGATGGAGAATTGCTAATCCTAGCACATGACAAGTTCATGTTTCTCATGATATCATCTTCCATGAAGCATCATCCTGGTGGTCAGAAGAGAAGAATGTGCTTCCAGACTCTCTAGTTTTTTAGAGAGATGTTTATAAGCTGTTTCAGATCTTACCAACTTCCTGTCCCGTCAAACAAGCTTGAGAAAATCAAAAAACATGGCTTTTAGGTGGTGAACGTGAGGAACATTCACCCAACCTATAGTCTCTTAGGATACAAGACCTACTGTTTTCTATGCGTTAAGGTGTCATCTTTATATGACATCATACTAAAAATGCACCCGCACTAGCACTAAGAGATGTGTAGTCTCCAGGGGCATATGCCCCATAGAACTCACTCTTTGAAATGTTAATCTAGTATTGAAGTTGCATCACTTGTGTCCAGTTATATGGAGTAGCCCCACCCCATTATGTCAACTCCCCATGGTCATTACTTGTGCCCTATAAAAAAAAAGAAAAAAAATTTCTGGCTTCGCCCTGCCCTGAGGCTATGAATCATAACTTTGTTGGATAAATCTAACTTGGACTTGTTCTCCTAATTATATGTTTGAACTTGTCCTTGGGGTTTTTGTGAATCTGCTGCAAAAAAGAAGGTAAATTCATGAAACACCTTTTAAAATATCTAATAAATCTAACTAAGAAGGGTCGACCTTTGGGCATTTTTTCCCTTTCATTGGAGGGGCTTTTAGTCTTTTTTTTGCTAGTTCATAGTCATTATGTCACGCCAGGCTATGTCACCTGAGGGCAGGGTGTGGGTGCGGGTGCCGGAGTGGCACATCCTAAAAAATTTAGATGTGACGGTGTGGCGAGGTTATTTTATTATTATTATTATTAATTTATTATATATATAACAGAATAAGCATGTATATATTATTATTAAAATTTAGTTATTAATGTATATAACATACTTGAATAATTGCATTGCATAGGAAAATATCATAACAACATATATTATACAAGTAATTTAATAATATGACATTCTAACTAGGCTCGAGTGTGAGTCGGACCTGCACCCATGTCCGGTACGCACCCGATTCTATGCAACTCTAGTGCGGGTGACTTAGGGGCTAGGTTATCTATAATAGCATGGGACATGCTTTGTCCTGCTTGTGTTTTCGTTTCTTCATTGTTCTTTATAATAGTTTCGATCATAGAAAAAAGATAAAACGTCTTCACGTTTTAAACATTGAGGTTTTCTTAAGAAATAATACAATGACTTTGAAAAAATAAGAAAAAAGGGATAAATAGAAAAAATTTTAAAAATCCTAAAAATGTAAAATAAGTGATCATCTAATAAAACAAACATCTAAAAAATAAATAGAAAAGCCACACAAAAAAAAATTGAACTGTGGATTCTAAATCGACTGATCGTGAAAGTATAACATGCAAGTTCTATTTACCAATAATGTTATTCCCAGTTCCATGAGTTATTTTAGGCGATGGCCTCGGCCTTCCTTTTTATACCCGTACCAATGTCCAATGACATCGGCTCATGCCGGTCAATACTGACTTGTGTACCTTCCAGTCAAACAGTGCCGAACGGGTCATGCGAACTAGTCTTTTCTTCAGAAAACTAAACTGTGGAATGAGTGGTTGCTCATTCTGTTCGACCAGTAGTTACCTGTCAAAAAAGCTATCCAAGAAACTGGGCTGGGTCCTTCAATAGTCCAGCCATCCTTCTTGATGCATATATGGCCGTCTAAACCCATTTCCTACTCATTATCACTTGATGTTTCTCAAGTGCCTTGCATGTGGTCATATGCCCATCTAAACCCATTTCCTAGAAAATAAGATGATAACGTATGTAATCCAAGTGAAAGCTGAAGCTACTCTTTCCCCTTACTCCCAAGCCCACCGCTGTGTCATGCAAGCAAGTGGAGCCAAATGTCCAACAATTAACAGCCAGACGACCAGACCTGAGGGCACTTGCTGTCTTCCAACTGCTGTCTCTCTTCCGCTGCTGCTGCCTTCTCTCGCCGGCTGCTGCCTCAGACGCATCCATCGCCTTTCCCCTTCTCTCACTGCTGCTGCCTCAGACGCATCCGTCGTCCCTCTCGCTCTTGCTGCAGCTCCTGCTCCCGCCTTCACGCCAGGTACCCCTTCATGCCAGGTACCCCTTCGGCCTTCCTTTCTTATTCTCCTTGTTGTTCTTCTTATTCCTCCTCCTCCCAACTGATTTTTCCCAAATAAAACCTCCCAGAAATCACTGCTGCTGCCTTCTCTCGCCGCTGCTGCCTCAGACGCATCCGTCGCCTTTCCCCTTCTGTTGCTGCTGCTGCCTCAGATGCATCAGTCGTCCCTCTTGCTCTTGCTGCAGCTCCTGCTCCCACCTTCACGTCAGGTACCCCTTCGGCCTTCCTTTGTTCTTCTTCTTCCTCCTCCCAACTGATTTTGCCCGAATGAAACACGCCAGAAATCACTGCTGCTTCTTTCTCACGCCGCTGCTGCCTCAGTCACCATCAATGCTCATATTCACTGCTCTTGAGGGACTGTTTGATACCTCCTCCTTTCCCCTTCCACAAGGTTTACAGGTCTTCTCAATCTCCCTCTCTTTCTCTCTGCTGCTTTGTGGCAAACCCCTTTTTCTTCTGTGAGTTTTTTAGAGTTTTTTGCTGAACTATGTTGCATTGATGATGTATTTGACAGAATAAAGGGTATGATTATGTGCTTGATTACAATGAGAAATAGGTTTTCCTATTCGCATGCAGAGAAGTAGATGGCAGGTGGCAGAGTTCTCTGGGCTTGGAAGCATAAGCTTTTTGGATGGTAAAACATGGGGCATGTTTGATAATTTTGCATAAAAAAGAATTCTTGCGTTTTATGTTCGAGTCATTGCATTCTATGCATACCGTATTGAATAATTTCATGTTAAAGGTAACAAGCCTAACTCCTAGCATTCTTTTCCCTAACCATCCTTGTTTCTTTTCTGCATATCTTATTGAATTATTTCGTGTTAAATGTAGCCAGCCTAACTCCTAGCATTCTTTTCATTGGGGGAAGATGTCCAGAGCAAATGGTCTACACTCACTCGTCGTCCATTAGACTGTTAAGCATCCATCATTTCCTCTACACTTTTAAGGGTGGCTTGGCAACATGAACATTTGGCAAAACATTTGGCACAACACCATAACAGCTTACTTTCAAGGGTTTAAGCATAGACTCTCGACCCAACATGTACCTAAAGTTCATTTCAAATTAAAGAGTTATTGTGTTCTAAGTTTAACATATACACTATTCGAGTAACTAACATATATTCAAGTATAATAATGTAATTGGTGTGCCACTGCTCGTGACATCAAATAGGTAATTTTTCGCTGGGAAACAACAGAGGGATCCCCTCGTTTTATTGAGATATAAAATAGGTTATTAAATATACATTGACAGTAATTAATCCATTGTCTATATCACTGATTTCTAGACACTAACAATGCAACACTTTGCCAGGGAAAGACTCATAGTGGCTGAGGACAGTAGCTAGTCATGTAAGCAGTTCGGGCATCATTTATAGGGGATTGCATGCATATTTTTGTGTTGCTGCACCGTTTTCTGCAATCCAAGCAATGTTAAAGTGATAACATTTCAATATTTTTGTTTTGAATGCTTCAAACAAACTGGTAAGAAGCATAGACATTTTAACATATTCATTTTAACATATTCTTTAGTGGTCGTTTCGCAGTTGATACACTTTGTGAGTGTTTCATAAATCTATTCCAAAGTTTTGAGCTGATTCATAAAGCATCCCATTCGTCAAACAATTCCTTAGAGGTTGTTTGATTGTCGTCCTATATGATAGAATGGACTGGACGTCCTGTATACCAGTGTCCTGTTCTTATGGACTATGGTGTTCTTTGTCCAGAATTTTGATGGTCATAAAACAAAACACCATGCCCCTTTTGTCTGACATTTGTCTTTCTTATGTTTTTCCTGTTTGTTCTGTCTGTCCTAATGACATTTCTCTCTCTCTCTCTCTCTCTCTCTCTCTCTATATATATATATATATATATATATATATATAATCAGCTTCATTTTTGGACTGGTTTTTCAGGGTTATTTTCTCTCCTTAAGATCCCACTAATCTTTAAAGCAGAAGACAGTTATGAAGGAAGGAAAAGAAGGTGAGAAAGTAGAACTGAAAAATGAAAAGCCAGTATCTCAAGAAACCTATTGCACTTGTTTCTTTTATATAATTAAAATTCATTGTTATGTATCCTCGTTGTCATTTGTTTACTACATAGAAAATGTGTTGCACCAGCTGTTATGTGTGTAAATTATATATTTATTTAGTATGTAAAACATCAAGAGGGCACAAATAACAAAAAACGTTATGTTCAAGGGTCATACGATTTTCACTAAATTATATTCTTGATTGTAAAAAAAAACATTATAGCTGGTGTGGGCAATTAGCCACACCAGCCCACAAGATCAGATCCCTAGTGAACAAATACAACCACAACAACAAAACAAGCTATTGGCAACGACCAATAACCCTATTTCCATTGCCAATACTCATCCCCTCGCAAAAACCAAGTCTCATCCTTGTCCTTTGTAGTTTAGCAAAAAACTTTTGGCTAGGCTAATGGTCGTTGCCAATAGCCTCAGATCACCTGCCGATGTTTTAAAAGTGCAAGGACAGGGAAGCCTGGGCATCGGGCCCGGGTACCCGGTACTTGGGTTGATACCGGGCCTGAAAGACCAGCCCGGGTCGGCCTGATGGGGCCCGATTCGGCCTGATTAATTTTTTATGATATTTTTATTTAATAATAATATATATATCATTATTAAAAATGTGTTTTGTATTTAAAAATTTTTATTTTATATTTAAAATATATATATTTTAAATCGGGTCGAGCCCAACCTCGGGTTTTGGGCATTGAGTCGGGCCCAAGCTCGGGTTTCGACGGTCGGGTGCCGGCCAGATGTCGAGGCCTAGGGGCAGGTCATTCCCAGATTTTATCCAATGATGTGCCCATGTTGAGAAAACTGTTGCAAATCAATATAGGTTAGTACAGCAACCTTCTCCAAAGATCAATTAACATAATTGGTCTCCACTCAGCAAGTAAATTGGGCAATGGTCATAAACCAACGTACTACTTATTTATGGAAGTGCCTCACGCTCTCCTCCTTTCCTTAATACTCTCTTGATGTATAAGGGCATGACTGATTGTATTGACAAAATTATTATCAAAATAAAAAACGTTGGTTTCTCTTGCTCGTGGATGCAGGCTGCAAAACCAAACCACGTAAAACTGGTGCAGCCTCTTTTCTCTCTATCATCCTTATCTTTCATTAAATCTCAGTCTATCATGGTATCAGAGTGGTAAAAAGATCTTCTAAGGCAAAATCTTCGAGCTTCAAGCAGTGACTCATTATGGAACAAGAAAGGGAAACAAGGAATGACAACGGTGAAGCCACCATCATTCAAACCAGCGATGGATCAATGCACAAGATTGACGTTCATGAACAAGGTAACCCCAATCTCAAAATTACTCGTACGTTGCTCGATGTTTTCAACTACTTGCCTTGGTCTAAGGTTGTTACTCAATTTCCTAGTGGGAAATCCAAGTTAGATTATATTGATGGTAGTACCAAGAAACCACCCATTAACGATCCAAAATACAAGGAATGGAGGTCCACCAATGACACTATAGCATCTTGGCTCATAAAATCTATGGAGCCCAAGATCGCAGCGAGTTTCACCTTCTTAGAAACCGCAAAAGAAGTTTGGCAAGGTGCCAAAGATCGTTACGGTGAGCAGTATAATACGGCCCGTATGTATCAACTAGCACAAAAGAAAGGCAGCTTGAAAAAGGGGACGTCATCTATTAGTGAGTACCTTGGTACTTCTAAAGCAATTTGGGATGAAATGGATATTTATATATCATTGACTTCAGATCTTACTCAGGCCAACCGTCAACATGAACAGGAGAGTATCTTTGAAATTCTAGCCGGACTGCCTAATGATTCTGAGTAGCAATGTAGTCAAATACTTATGGCTCACGAACTGCCTTCTCTAGCTTCTGTTTTTTCCTTGCTTATGCATGAAGAGTCAGCGTAAGGCTTTGGGTATGCTGGCTGATGGTTGTCAAGAGACAGATAATGAAGACAAAATGGCCTTTACAACAAGCAATAGTGCCCACTGTCACCAACAGTGAGAGGTCTATTAAACACAAATATGAGGACTCTAGAAAAGTTAAATGTACTCATTGCAAGAGGAATGGTCATTCTTGAGACTCTTGCTGGTTCCTTCATGGGCGGCAAAGGTACAAGCAAAACAGGTACGACCCTTACTATGGTTAATAACATTGAGGGTACGGATTTGCAATGGGTAGTTGACTCAGGGGCCACAGATCACATGGCCAATAATTTTTCTTTCTTAAGTTCATATGTTCATTCTGGAGATATTGGTCCTCTTGCCACTGCCAACGACGCTCCTATAACTGTGAAAGGATTAGGTAACATAGATTTTTTTAACACAAGTTACACTAGCAAGGTGCTTGTTATGCCTAAGCTTACTACCAATCTTCTATCGGTTGCAAAAATGACTAAGGAGTTAAATTGCAATGTAGTATTTTCTGCAATTAATGTCATTTTTCAGGATCAGATGACTCAGAAGATGATTGGTGAAGGACAACTTGTCAATGGACTCTATCAAATAAGAACCATGAATCATGCACTGAATGTAAATCATGTCAACGATGGAAATAACTGGCATCAAAGAATGGGTCATCCATCTTCTAGAGTTTTAGATTACTTATTTCCTAATCTGTGCTTCAATTGTAGAGAGTGTGGAATATGCAAATTTGCTAGAATGACTAGACCTAAATTTACTTTATTTGATTCCATTAGCCAAACACCATTTGATTTGATACACTCTTTACCTATCGCAAAGATGAATACATTGAGAATGTTTCACTCTATTGCTTGCAACTTGAATTGATGACTTCATCATGTAGATGTCAAAAACACCTTTTCACGAGGAAAACTCAATGAAGAAATTTGTGTCTTTACCTCCCGATCATCCAGATGAAAGGAAAGGAAGAGTCTGCAAATTAAATAAAGCCATATATGGCGTGAAACAATCTCCTAGACCTTGGTACATAAAGTTGGGTCAGACATTGGAAAAAACAGGGTACCACAAATGTGACACAAACAATAGTTTATTTGTTAAAAAACTTGGAGAGAACATCACTGTTGTTCTAATTTACGTGGACGACATAGTCGTGGCTGGAAACGATGCATTTGAAAAAAACATTCGACATAAAGGATTTGGGAAAACTCAAATACTTTCTTGGCAATGAAGTTGCTCAATCTCATAAAGGTATCTTGCTATGTCAAAGAAAGTATTCATTAGATATCTCAAAAACATTGGTTTCTCTTGCTCATGGACGTAGGCTGGAAAGCCGAACCATGTAAAACTGGTGCAGCCTCTTTTCTCTCTATCATCTTCTTCTTTGATTAAATCTCAGTCTTTCAATATAAATCTGAAAATTTACGTGGATAAAAATGACAGATTCAGATTAGACATCCCTACCAAGTCTGAATTAAGAATTGTATTTATAAAAGAAGGAATCATTAAAATTTACTTGTTTCCACCATTCTTTCCTCCTATTCTACTTCAAACTTCCCAACCATGGAAAAATGATGTATTTGATGTAATCCAAGCAAGGGTTTCCTTCAACAATGTTGCGCGGGCAGTAAGCTTCTTGATTTCCACATTAACTTCTTTCTACAAGATCAAAGAATACATCAGTTTTCGCCATAAAGAAGCTAACCAGCCTCAATAGACAGGACAAGCTTCTACCAGAGGAAGAAACTAATCTAGTATGCACCTTAGAAAGAACAAGCTTCTGTGAATCGATCATGCCCACCAAGTCTAGATCCCGATTAACCCTCCGCTCCTTCCTGATGTCCACATCTGCAGTGCCTGATAGGACCATAACTAGTTCAGATCTGATGAGATGACTCAGATGTTCTCTAGAAAAGAAATTATCTCTTGATCAACTAAGTCAATACCAGCTTCATGCCATCAAGGGACAAAATGCAAGTTCCTACTAAAAGTGACTTGATACTAATGAAACTACAAGAAAAGGAGGAAATTTGGAAATTCAAATTGTTACAGTCTTAAGGTATTAGAAGCAAAGTAGTTTACAAAACAAATCATGAGAATATATATTGTTACATTAAAGAGAGGCAGCTCTTTGCAAGTGCACCATGTCTCAAACAGCAATTATGTGTTTCAACAACTGTACTAAGTAGATTACACCTGTGACATGTACCTTGTTTCCAATAGCTATAGGTGTGCCATCAGTCTTAAGAATAATATTGATAATTTCACCATGACATTCTACTTGTTGAGTGCATTGGCCCCCTGTAACAACATTCTAAAAATAAAATCAGCATTAACCCAATAGAAGATATACCAAGATAAAATCGAGAGAAAGGATTAAGTAGGCCAAGTAAGGTTACTAAAAACAGCAAGAAGGCAATGTGCAGTATAAAAGCTATAAGCCCAACAGATCTTCGATGCTTCATGAGCAGCAATTAGGGCACAGACATTAGCAAAGAGGAATTCTTACATCCATAGTAGTGCTACATTGTAATAAGACTATGAATAATCATCTTAGCCATGTGTTGCAGGAGGAAGGCCTTGAAGTTGTTCAGTACAAGGTGCATATGAAAATGTACAAGGTCATAAAATTCTAAATAAATAAGTAGATTCCATTGATTTTCAAATAAATATGTTCATTCATACAAAGTATGTGGAATGGATCAAAGAGAGTGGGTCTTACAAAAGCTTTGAATGCTGGACGATGTGCAGCCATCTCATATATAGAGAAATCTGCAAAACCATATCCGAAGCCTATATTAAAAAAATTAGTACAATTATCATATAAAGGTATTGGCCATCATGGAAAACATGGGAGAGAGAGAAGGGACCAAATATCAGATTTGAAACCATACTGAAAGGCTTATTATAGATTGTATGAGAGTGTTATAAGATTATATAGGTTAACCACAATCTACTAAAACCTTTTTCGAGGACCCAAAGGAATTAATCTACAAAAGGTATGCAAAACACAACGAGCAGAAGCTATGGTTAGAAAACATGCTTGAAATGTAGAATGATTTGTAACTGCACCTACTAAAAACCCTTGATATTCTCTTTGACTTAGCAATTACTTACAAGACACACTATTAGAAAGGTGACTCCTAAAAGATGGTAGAGACATTATGGAGGATGACCACCATAGCATATGCAAGATAGCATGTGTATAAAAATATAAATAAACGTGCATTAAAAGATAGATAAATACGTAAACAAATAGCTATGTGTATACATAAATAAATAGAGAACTAATGTCAGTATCACTTCAAATAATATGTCACCTTTTGAGTTTTTGACAACTTTGAAGAAACCAAATGTCAAATTAGGACTCGTGTGTAAAAAAAAAGTGTAGCAATGCTGCCAAACTACCATACTCACAAATAACATTTCGGAGTTTTAAACGGCAAGGGTTTTCTTGGATATAAAATGGAAACCTTGAAAGAAAAGGGAAAAATATAGTAAATTTTCATAAAATTAAGAAAACAAAAAATAGGAAAAATAAAATAAATGAGAAACTAATAACACAAACATCAAAAGATAAGTAGATTTGCAACAAATAAAAACTAGAAAATGAAAAAAACGTTTGGCATTGAAAAAAATGAAAAAATGTTTTAACGTTCGTTTTTTTGTTTTAACATTTTCAAAAGAACACATTTTTTTTCAAAAAAATACGTTTTTTTAAGTTTTAAATGACAATTTAATTTATCATGTTCTTTGTGACACTACAAACTACTTATATGTATCCACACCATTACCCACTGCTCTTCCAAGATAAATCAAGATGCCCTCTATTGTTCCTTGCAACACCACCTTTCAAACCAAATAGAACTTGAACATCATATTTGAAAAGAATTAACATGGCATTATTATGAGAACAATTTCACATAGAAGAAACCTCAAAATGATTGAATGTGGTCGGACTAAGAGAAATGATATTGAAAGATATACAAAATGTGCCATTTCTAATATTCTAACATTTAGATCCACAAGGGGGTGGGCGGGAGGGGGGAGAGAGCTAAACCTACAATAACCACGAACACACAATTATGACCAAATAAAACCCCGTTGTACTTATAGGTGACAAAAGTATAGAACTTTTGTTCCAATAATAAACAATTCATTTCTAAGTGTTGGATTATATTCATGGCTGGGCTCGATGTTAAAAACTCAAATTTTTCAACATCAGGATTGGAGCAATGTCAAAATTTTACAAAAAAAATACGAAAAAAATGCAATTTCAAAGCAAATTTCGAATCTAAAGAACAATTTAAATTCAAATCATGAATTTGACTCGTGACACGAATCCTAACATAGGATTATGAGTCCAAACTGGATTCGAATTAGAATTTGAAATACAAATCCAATTACCAATGTCATTTGAAATCCATATCCGATTGCAAAATTCAAATTTTGATTTAAATCTGAGAATTACATCTAATTCGGTCTAGAATGATGTGTGGGACCCACATGTAGTGCCACCTAGGTCATGTGGTCAAAAGGCCCCAAGGGGTTACGCACTTCTTCTTTTCAAAAATATCTCCTCACAATTACTTTACTCAGTAAAAGTACAATTTAGCTCAATCAAGATCTTTCCTAACTCAAATTCATCAAATTATCTCAATCAAATCAATATCAGCTTGCAGATGAGCTTAGACTTTGGTTATTTGGTCAAATTTGACTAATTTAGACAATTGTGCCCTTCTATAATCAAATTGAGATTTCAGAACTTAAATTGGGATTTTATGAAAGGAAAATGTACATTTTAATTTTTCAAATATATAAATCAAAAAATTGAAATTCAATATATAAAACCAAATTTTGATTCAATTGAGATCCATTTTCAATCAAATTATGGACAAAAATACCTTTTTAAGCCAAATTTAATAAAATTTTCAAAATTTATTCAAATTTCAATTCAATTGTTATAATTCAATAACATTTAGAGCTTAGTATTTTTGAGGTCTTCATCAAATTGCTGCAGCAATGAGCTAGAAGGAAAAGCCAAGGAGGAGAAAAAAAAAATCATCCAAGCCCCCTTCCCTCTCTCTCATTTCCTTCTTCACCTTCCCTTATTCTCTTTATCGATTTTGCCAAGTTAGGTTGCTTAAGTGAACCCTTACTTAGGATTTTCATGGTGAGAAGCTCTCTCTTCCCCACTGCAAATTCCAACAAGTAAGCCATTCTTCTTCTTACTTTGCTAAGCTTGAATCGAAGTTTGGATTCTTGCTTAGGATTGCTTGAATTAGAAAACAAGCAAAGAGGAAAATCAAACATCAAGACCGACCATAAAGTAGGTAATTCCAATCCATTTTTCTTCTATTTCAGTTTCTTGCTATTTATTTTTAATTCCAGCACTCATGGGAAGGATTTATTTTCATATTTTTCATGGTTGGAAATGACGTCCAGCTAAAGAAAAAGCAACGAATCAAATGTATATATCAACGCATGATGCATGCATGAATCAGTGATTTCCACGTGAGAAAGAGGTTTGCTATAGTATATATAATATAAATGCCAATTATGGATGGACACATTCTTATAAAAGTGATCCACCTTTGCATGGTGAAATTAAAGATGAACCAGCTTGAGTGTTCTCTTATTTTCTTTCACTTAAAAGTCATTTTAATTTGTGTTTCTTTTATTTTAATTGATCAAGGGTGGTAGAGGAGATTAGAAACCAGTTTTCAATCTCCCTACGTAAAGAAACCCAGCCATTAATCATCATGATTCATAGGCCATGTGATCTCTCGTTAAAATTTTCATTTGGAGGGATAACGTGTGCATATATATATATATATATATATATTGTAATATATATGCACGTGCGATCTCTTGATTAAGAGCCATGCTTTTCTTTTAAAATCAGGTTGAAACATGTTTTCAAGTTGATTTTAAGAAAAGAAGATCATTCTGTTGATTTTCATAGTGCGAATGTATGAAATCGCTTTCATTTCATCTTAAAGTTTTGCTTAATTCCAGCAACCCATACACGTAGTGTATGTAATTTGCTGAAATTAGATCATACTTTACAGGGGTTGGTTTAGAAATTTTAAAGTTTACATGCTTGACATGCTAATGTTAAGCCACAAACTGGCTATGTCTTGTAGAACAATAAAAAGTTTTAATCCTATCTAATCGGCTCTCTAAAATTCCTTTTAGAAATTGTTGATTTCATTTATCAATTTTCAAAGTTACATGAAATTGATTAT
Organism: Nymphaea colorata; assembly: GCF_008831285.2. Classification (NCBI taxonomy): domain Eukaryota; kingdom Viridiplantae; phylum Streptophyta; class Magnoliopsida; order Nymphaeales; family Nymphaeaceae; genus Nymphaea; species Nymphaea colorata. The sequence goes on from NC_045144.1 coordinate 1,151,505, forward strand.
ATTTCAAGAACAATGTAAGATCATACTTAAGACCCTAATCTTTATATCCCCTAAAGAACAAAATCAAAATTGTTTTAATAGTCCAAGAAATGGATGGATTTTTTAGCACAAGAATTTGGAATTTAGCTTGATTTTGGGGAGAAAGAAAAGTTATTAGAATTCCATGACATGAATGAGAGCATGTGGCACATGCTTTTTGCCGACTTGGATGTTTAGTTCACATGGAGTCAAACTGAATTTCATCATTTTCTACGAGTCAAACACTCTTATAATCAATATTTAATTTTAAATCATTTAAATTGGAATAAAAATCTGATTTTTATGGCAATTTTAAGGAAAATAGATAATAGCCACGTTTCCCCAATATTTAAAAGGTGGATTTCATCTTCATTTGCCTAAATTTTAATTCTTTTGAGATTCTCATCCATGACACAAGTTTATAGACTGCTTCTCTAACTTGTGCTTGAGAATATGATAAGCACATTTAAAAAAGTCCTATATTTTAATAAAAATCAATCTTTAAGTGTATATTGTATGATGTGTGATTTCATATGAATAGACTTTGAGAGATTATGAGAGAGGTGAGCATGAATGTTTCAAATGAATGAACTTTGAGAGATTATGAGAGAGTGAAGAATCTATGTCTCATATAGTTTATCTTTGTATTTCGCACGTTCATACTCACTCAAAGTCAATAGCACCACATGCATCTTCTCAAGAAATTAAGCGATTCAAATTTGAGTTGCAAAAAAATGGTGACCATGTCATATTGCAACAAGAATTTGTGAACTTCACTTAACTTTCAAAGAAAACACAAGCAGTGCATTAATAATTTTGGCCAAAATATATTTAGAAAACAACACGTTTTGTAATAATTTGGAACCTATGTTTCATCACAAGAATAAACTCTACCTAACTAAAACCCAAGTTGCTAATATTTTATACCAAATAACACGATTTGGCAAAAGAAAATTTTTCTTGCTAAGGTTACTTAGCCATTTTCCCAAAAATTGATCATAAGATGTTCACAATTTCAATCCAAAACTCATCTTCAGTTCACAACAAAAAAGTTAATTTCAATCTTCAAAATCCCCAATTAAAACTATTTTCAAGTATCATGGATTTCAAAACAAATGGCACAACAAAGGTTTTCAAATCAACTTGAAAACCCTCCAATCTTCAAATAACATACAAAAAAAAAATCATTTTCCAAGGAATCTATTTTTGAATACAAGTTCAAATCACTTATTCAAGATGAACTTTGATTCTTGAATCCAAAACCTCAATGCACAAGCATATAGGATTAACTTGTACATGGTCTGAATAATCCTTAGTCCTTGGTCCAATTACCGCTGTGAAAAGTGGTAGGAATGGTTGGACCTCGTACCGACGGGCAGATCCCTTTCTCATGAATTTTTTTTTCAAAATTAAATAAAAAAAAATGCTGATTGTGCATTCAACGCCCTCGAAGACAGGGTAGGGGCCCGTCATCGTCTGTCTAAAGATTTATTGGATCATATACAAGTTGTGTGGGATATCAATTGCACAGAACTTTCATGCATACCGGCATCATGTAGTAAACATTGAGGAGATTCCATGAACCCCCGTTTACTTCAATTTGTCATACCATCCTCAATTTAGGAGTTGTATGAAGCCCATGCATGCTCTCAAATCTTTAAATCTATCTTGTAGGAATTTATTGAACAGCGCCATCTATTTTGCATCTTCTCATGAGTTTTTTTTTAAAAAAACAAATCCTTACCTACATCATATCTCAGTCACTCAGTTTCCGGGCTATTTCTAGGACATTAGTCTAAGATATAGCCTTATAACTGGACCACCCAATTGGACTAAAAAGTCCCCTGATTTGTACCAAAATGGACAATAGTCCCGATATATCGATGGGTGAACAAGGAGATTGGAGAGCCCAAATCTAAAGAACCCTTGGAGGAGTCTATGCTAGTACCATATATTTGGTATATAGATATACATTGAACTTGGGATAAATCAGGAACAATTTACCCATTTATTCTCCATAGGTTCCAAGATCAATTTTCAAAACAATGCATATAGGCAAAAGTGCTAGGGAATGCATTATCAAATTTTCATTAATTGCTTGTTTGAATGCATGAGATGTGATGTTTTACAACGCCTCCAAACCCATGTCCAATGCCAAAACTCTTCTCAAGTTTCTATTGGGTCAATTTATGTCAACATCTAATACTTTCTTTTGTCCAGATAAACTCAGAAAGCATTTTCCCATATGACCACATCCCATTCGGGTCATGTCAAGGGCGATCTGGATTTCGCATCATCCCAAATGGAGTCTACCTACCTCAGTAGTATCATTAATTGTACCCAACTTTCCAATGTATGTTGTCGGGCCACTTAGAAGATTGTGGTCTCGAAGAAGCAACCAGTCTTGCCATGCAACCTGTTAACAACAGTCTAATTCATGTGATTGTTGAAAGATAGAACCCAAGAACCAGCACATTCTGGTTCACATGGAATGAAATGACAATCACTCTAGATGGGTTTTCTAGCATTATGGGTTTGCCAGAGCCAAAAGGTGATCCAAGAGGACCAATTGAAGACCAGTTCCTTGTGAACCAAGGTCAAGTCAATACTCTAGAAGTAGTCTATAAACTCACAGGAAAACGAAGCTGGCCCTTTCTAGAGAAAGATGGACATCAATACCTCCAACTACACGAACTTGGTGAAGCATATTTCCAATATGTCAACCCTACTTTACTATCTAGAAGTGTTGCAGACAAGTACAAAAACTCCAATGTGAATTGTACCGTGGATCTCATCTTCTTCAACAATGAAAAACACATAATGTATTTTCGCACAGCTTGCCTCTTCAAAAAATGGGGGCATGTCAAAGTCTGTCACACAACTATAGCAATGGCAGCCTTAGAATTCCTTTACCGAGAATTGACCAAATTTTCAATTGGGGATACGGATTTGACAGAAGGATGTGTTCTTCGCACTATAAACACATGGGGCCACAATCATGCCATTTTAAAGACAGAGATGGTCAATTATCCAGTATGGCGTACTATCATAGGAAGATAGAGGAAGTGGATGACTCCACCATCATTTGGAACTTCTTTGATTGATACACCTACAACCCAGTAAGAGGACCATGTGTTTGTAGAATGAAGTCCACCATCTATCCTTTTGTCCTAGATCATCATGTCTAGTTCATTATGGTTAAGCAAGCCAAGTTTTGTCAAGTTGTGTTGAATGTTATCAAGTCTTATCAATCTCATTATCCTTTCAATTTGCAATCAAAATTTGCTATTTTGTCAATTATATAAATTATCTCTCATCAATTCAAATCCTAACATTTTTAATTTTTCTTCTTACAAAGTGAACATCTGTTTTATAGTCGAGACTAGAGGCCAATAAAGGCGGAGGATGGAAATGGAACCAGAATAAGCTTTCATGGGAGACAAGGAATAAGAATCCTCTTCAGAAACACTTCCCAAGACAAAAGCAAATGATCCGAAATATGAATAATATAAGAAATTCCAGAGATACATTATCTTGTTTAATGAAGGGCAAGCCCAGGCAGAGAAAGCCAAAAAGAAAGGGAAGAAAATGAAGAAATCTTCGTCGAACAGTTTTGATTCTTCTGAAGATGCTACCATGGAATCCAGTAGTAAGGAAGAACGAAAGACTCCTTAGAAAAAGAAGAAAGGGGAATCCTAGAAAGAAAAAATTTAGGAAGTTGAAAAGAAGTTGAACAAAGTTCAACTTAAAGGCAAGAAGAAAAGGAATTTCACCTGCAAAGATTTCTATGAAAGTTTTGAAAACGATAAGCACATAACAAATTTATCAAATTTGATGACCATGGAGACCAAAGGCACATTTGGCCATCTTCTTCGCGGAATGCTATAAATTTCGGTACAATCATAAAGCTCTCTTTCAATGCTTCTAAAGGAGCATGGAAGGAATTGCAGCAGTGGTACCGGGAGCACATCAATCCAATTGAATTGAAATTTTTTGACAAACTAATCAACCTTTTCATCAACAATTTGACACAACCATTGAGGAGCCTCATTTCTAATGCTCCAATCAAATCTTTTATTGACCTTACTAAAAGAGCAGAATGCAACGAAGTAGGGATTGAAAATGGAGCTTTTGATGTTGTCATCCCAATAAAGGTTAGAGAAGATACAAAGAAGAACAACAAGAGTCAAAATCCTCCAGCCAACATTATATCCAATGCCGCCACCATCAAAAAAAGAAAGGGCATACTATTCTGAGAATAATGGAGTAGCGGACAAAGTAGCAGCAGTAGCAGCCCTAAGAACAAACATCCTGGATTGAGACACGACAAAAAATTCACCCTATTAGAAAATAGTTACGAAGAAGTCATGCACATGCTGGCTGAAAGAGGCACTCTGTTCCTCCCAAAAGTTTCCAACCCTCGACCAATGATAGGAAAAGACAAAGAACAGTTCTACAAATTTCATCGTGCTCTAGGACACAATACAAAACATTTCTTGTGCTCAAAAATATTGTGCAACATGCAGACAACATAGAAATCATCAAGGAGTTTAGTGAACAACTGGATATCCTCAAAAACTCTTTTCCTAAACATGAGAAAGGACCAGTTGCAATGGTTAGGTTTTCAACAAATCATCAAGTCATGGTGGCAAACGAAATGGATTAAGCATCCCTGGATTTCTTTGAGTTACTTTTCAATCATGACAAATGATCCTTCAATCCACAAACTAGACCAGCAAACAAAACAGTCAAACAAAGATCGATCAAAAGTCACAAATATGGGATCTTGAACCCTTGGAAGCCATTTTCAAGAAGGAAGGAATTAACCATAACTGGAGAAATGAATGGGCTTTTGGACTATACAGAAATGGTCTGACAACATTTTCTAATAAAGATCCACCAAATGAAGGCGCATTGCATAATGATGCCTTGCACATAGTGGTAGAAACAAGGGGCACCAAAGTCTCTGATGTCATAATCGAGGGAAGAGCAAGCCTGAACATTTGTCCACAATAGACTACATTAGGCATAAAGCATGCTGACTATACCCCATCATCAGTTTTCATTCATGGATATGATGGAATAGGACAACCTTGCATATGAAGTATATGTCTGGATATGAATATCTCTAAGACGTATAATCAGGTTTTATTTGATGTGGTGGATATAAAACTCTCATTCAATCTGTTGCTTGGCAGACCATGGATCCATATTACCAATGCGGTTCCTTATACTCTACATCAGTGCATCAAGTGGACTCACAACATGAATACTATAATAATTTATGTAGAGGACAGGCAAAATCATCTTGTGCATCCACTGATTATAGTACCAATATATACAATTAAGGTACTTAGTATTCGAGTATGCAAAGTAGAAAAAATATCCCAAGGTGTTAGCAAATTGGTTATTCAGAAGACAAAAAAACAAATGTGGGTGAAAAAAGCTACCATGCTTGAAGCAAGTTACATAAGTCATTCATTATTCAAAAATTTCAGCCAGAATGAAAAAGGATTGGATTTACTCATATGCTATGACTATCAGCCATTCACCGGCCTTGGCAAACATGAAAATGAAAAAGTGGTTGTCGAAGAAGGATTCAAGCATGTATCTTTCGTCACCATCAATCTGAATCAACAAATCTACTATCATTTTGTCATCTAGTCATTATTTTGTCATTTTGTTGTCATTGTACTCCAATAGACCATGTGTCTTTATTCTGTAATACCTTCAAATATGCAATGACATATGCAAGTTACTTCCATATAAATGTCTAATATTCAATCTAACCTCTTTATAATCTTAGGATGGCACCTGAGGATCAAATGTCACTTCAAGGATGTAAATCCAAGACTCGCCGAGGTAGAATGCCCAGAGTTCATCCAAATAAAAAGACAATATCAACCGTTACCATTGATTAATGACCCGATTGAGGAAATTGACATTGGCATAGAAGAAAAAACCAAAAATTTTGCAAATTGTAACAAGTCTTTCAGCAAAACAAAGAGAAAAGTTGATAAACTTCCTCAAAAATCATCAAGAAGCCTTTGCATGGACTTATAAAGACATGTCGGCACCATCGTCAAACAAGTGTCTCGGTGGCAAGTATGCCTTCTATGAAGGACTTGTCTCCATAGGAATATCTGAATCCACAAAGTTGGTTGATAGTGAAACCATCGTGGGGCACTTCATGGAAGAGCTGGTGGATCAGCTTTGGCTCTTGTAGGTAGACGACTGAAATGGATCAAACATTGATTTTAAGCTGGAGCAGGAGTCACAGGGGCGGCATGTCATCCATATGAGGTCGCTACCAGTGTCGAGGGTGGCCCAGTAGAGGCGGATGGTGTACCAAGTGAGAGTTTCATGAGATACTCGCCGGAGCCAGGCATCATGGGGATAGAGATCATGCTGGTGGTTTTGGCAAATAGTGAAGTGATGCGGTGGCAGCGCAACATGGAGCACAAAGCGAACTGTTTGGCTCGTTGGGCTAGAGTGAATGAAAGGTCATAGAGAGGAGAGGGTGATGAGTCACGATGAATGAGGTCTATGGAGAAGCAAAGGTTTGGAAGCGAATATGCTGGTAGGGCTAGGCAGCACTGCAAGTAGGAGCAGCTGGAGGAGAAGGCGGGATGCTGAGGAGAAGGCAGCCATGGTGAGCACTAAAAGGTTGCCGTATTAAGGAGAAATGCGTAGATATTTATAATGGAAGTTATAGTTAAGGTCACTGCTGATTAAGGTGGGGACGTGGATTTGGAAATTGTGGAGAAAATAAACATGTGATCAAACTAAGTAACATATTTGTTGGTGTAATCAGTAACCATCACAATGGAGAAAAGTTGGTAGCATGTTACACTTAAGCAAAGCTCGTAGTGGTTGATTGGACTTCCACAATTTCTTTTCTGTCTTTTCATTGGACTCAGTCAAATCAAGATCTGAATATTAGTTTTGAAAACTTTGGATCACAAATATTGGAAGACTTTCCTTCACAAATATTTGAAGGACAGACACTTTAATGTATTATCAATGGTGATGCAATAACCGTGAATACGTTGCAAGAAGAATTGTTTGAAGTTTTTGTCATTTGTGTTGCCCTTGTAAGGCATGGTAGTCCCTGCTCCAAAACCTGTCCATTGACCAGCTTAAACCATCAAGCTTGAAGTGAAAATCTCTGTCCCATTCTCTCTCTACAATATACATAGATGTCTTTCTACCCTTAGATATTATGGGCTTTCACCCGCTGATATTTCATCTGATTATTCAAAGTTACTCTGCTCACTCATGAGGGCCGATTGATTCACTATAATGAATGAATGAGAGAAAAAAAAAGAAAAATGTGACGAGTATTTTCTTATATTGATTAGTTTATATCTTTTTTTTACTTACTTATTTCTCAACAATCCATCACGATTGATTTAATGATCTTTATAAGTAAGAATACACACACACACACACACACACAGATATATATATATATATATATACTGGATGTTGACTGTCATCAAAAATTAAAAATCTGTCATTGAAAAAGTGTCGACTATTATCTTGCAGCAATAGTTCACGATGCTTTGGCCATTATTTATCAACTTCCAAGTTTCTCGTTTTACTATCTGATAACATTATCTTACATATTTGAATTACATATATAAAAGAACGTTTAAGAGTATCAGTAGCTTTTTCCATGGTAGCAGTGATTGCAGCATTACCTGGCCACTAATATTTATATTAAAAATCATGCATTGAGTGATTTTTTTCCACTCTCAAGAATGTAAAACATTCCATGTTTGGTTTGAGGTTGAACTTGCTTTCACATGTATGGCCCATAAATATTATTAACCGACAAATTTTGGGTGGTGGCGAGCCCTCCGCTAGGCTAAAAGAATGAAAACTCTGCAGAATAAATCTTGACATCAGAGCATAATCTTGGACTCTTTCTCTTTATATGTTTGAACTCTTTGTCCTTGAAAAGAGCAGTCGACCTTTTGGTTGTTGTTAGCTGATAAACATTCTCTCGGGCCAGGTTACCTATAATAGCTTGTGACATCTAAAATGGTCTATTGCTTCCACTGAAAGAGGATGTGAGCTCCTTCATACTTATCTTTTTGTTTTCTGTCGACAAATTGATGGTACTTGCTATTTTATTATTACTTGATGCAGGAAACTGTGTGAATATGGAATTACATCAAGAGCTATTTGACATGTACAGTAGATGCGATCTGCTTACCAAAATAATACCCTCTTTGTCTCCTTTTTGCACATTAAAATGCACTTCGATCGCTGTTGATGAATAAGCACCATGTGGAAGACAATCAGCTATTTAGTGATGCTCATTGGTATATATAATATATATATATATATATATATATATATATATAGAGAGAGAGAGAGAGAGAGAGGGGGGGAGAAAGAGAGAGAGGGAGGAGGAAGAGAGAGCAGTCTGTAGTAAATAAAGATGTTCTCTGTTCTGTGAGATTCTTACTCAACTTGGTAGTGCTAAATTTGTGCCATCAATTGCTTTTTGTATTGGCATATTTGTGGTCTTACAGTTACATGAAATAAGTTAAAGCCACTATTACTTTGAGACTCTCATCTCCCCTTTGATGTGCACCAACTTTAAAGTGGAAAAAGGTGGTTGCAGAAAGGAAACAAGAGAAGAGAAGAAAGAGAAAAGGTTGGTGACATAATGATGGGAAAATGATGAGATCAAAAAGTAAGTTTAAAAGAGACTGGCTATCCAATTGTTTTCTCTTTGTATTTCTTTTCTCGCTCATTGTACATAGTGTGTGTCTTTCTATTTGTTAATATCCCTGTTTACATCAAACCATAAGGTACGCTTTTTTTCTTACATGAATGAAGAAATCGGACATGTGTCAAGAGACTTTGCCACATGCTGGCATTATAAAGCAATAGACCGTCTTCTTTTTCTTATTTTACCTGTTTTGCTCTGGTCAACTTTCGTCTTTCTTTTTTGATTGCTGGCCTTCTTTTTCTCTTTCTTTTTTTTTTGCATTTTTAGTAAGTTAAAAAAAATATTACAGTTGTCTTGGTTGGACCACATTTCCTGATCTTTAATTTGTAAAACTGGCCTAGTATGGTAGATATTTAACATTTCCTGCTACAGTCCAATCCAAAAGTAAATGCACCCAAAGGCTGGATATATAACATCACCTAAAATTTCTTGCTTGAATCTCAGTTCCTGTGTGTATAAGTGCATTTTGTCGACACACAAGTTTCAGAATTTCTGGGTCGTTTAGTTATAAATTAGTTTAGGTTGTGTTTGTTTCATCTAGGATCTCAAATCTATGGATTTATGATCAAACCACCTACCCCCTCCACTCATCTGACTTGAAATCCATAGTTGTTGACATGTAGCAAGGATTTAAAATCTATGTTACCGAAACTAAGGATCTCCCAAAACATACCTTTTTATGCAGCTTTGAATCTAAGATCTGAGGCTATCAAACAGAACCTTAGGCTGGAAAAGTGAAATGACGGAGTAGCAACTCTTATCGTTTAACTGCGTCTTGGAGATGACTAGTTAAATAAAAGCAGTTGGTGCAAGTGCAGTACTTGTGGAAATATCTGAAAAAATTAGTCATGATCATATATAGAGCAACCTGCAGTTAACAAGCTTTAATCTGCAAAATTTTTTATGAAGGAATATCATCAACCTTATTAAAGGAATACAAATTCGACTCGCATCTTAATAGACCAATCTGCATATAATTAATAGACCAATCTACGTAATAATCTTCTGTTCATTTCATTTCAACGCTCCATAGTTTCAGGCAAAATACATGTATAAAAATGGTCAATGGTGACTCACTATATAAGTTACCCAGCCATTTAACCAAAGCTGGCATCCATCTAGTGCAGATATTGGAGGGTTAAGAAAAAAACATGGAGAAAATATAAAAACAAATATTAGATGACGAAAATGTCTATTTTTGTTTTCTCTTTGTTTTTTTCTTAGTGATCTGCTATGATAAATGAGATGGTCTTGGTTAGATGGCTGAGTGACTCAAACAACTAGATCACCATTCAATCTTTCTATACATAAAACACCTAACCACATATGGTCAGATGATATATTTGTGAGTGACAATTGCTTGACCACATACTTTAACAGCAAAATGTATCTTTTATGAAAGTTTTTAGCAACATAAAAAAAAAAGAAATGTATGACCATATCGGTAGCTGATT
>NC_045144.1:1161822-1223728 GCF_008831285.2 Nymphaea colorata
TTCAGTATCATTAATGTTGGCTTTTCTTTTTGTTTTTTGTTTTTTTACTTTGTCACGACAAAGGAGTTTCCAAAGGAGATAGCCTCCAAAGAGAAGTGATCTTTAACCACGAATACCTTCTCACTATTGAGCCTACCAATGAACCAGAGTCACTCTCTTAGTTCCTTGACACAGAACTAAGAGCATGACAGTTTGTGATTAGAGCAACATGACAGTCTTTAGGAATCCTCTTCTACAAGAACAGAGTCCATAATTATGATCATGTTTGAGAAGAGAAACCTTTGTACCACCAACCTGGTTTTCCTGATTGGGGAGGCATTAAACCATAGTAAACCAGCCACTTTATAAACATTTGCAACACAATGTGACCACTTCCAGCCCCCACTCATCTTTACTCTGACAATGCCAAAAATGGCTGAAAATTAAGGTTTGCAGCTAGATATTTATCGCTGTTTTACATATTGTCCTCATTCTTGTTTATAGAATACCTCACAACATGAGTGTCAGACTTCCCTCTTAGCAATCTCAGCTAGCTTAACCACCTCTTTATGCACCACCTGATTTTTGAAACACCATAGCTTCCAGATTGTGATATTGAAGCAGGCAAGCCAACACCATCCGAATTCTTTACATGAGAACCTCTTCCTCCACCACCAGTTCCAGACAGAGAAAAAGTCTGAGGTATGGAATTTATCAACTCCAAACCATGAATAGATGCATTGCTAAATGTTCATAGCATTAGTATATGAGAAAAGAAAGTGAGATAGATCTTCACAAGCCCTCCACACAACTTAAAGACAGAAACAATGGAAGACCCTACATGTTGAAGTTTGGCATCAGCAGGTAGACGTTAATAACTACAAACAAACACAAACCAGTTAGCTCTAGGTAACGCTTTTGCATTCTACAATCTACTGTGCCATGTAACTACCATTCCTTTAATTTTACGTGGTTCCAAACTTGGTTCCTGAGCTTTGCAGGTTTACGATTTTCTTTAGAACAAAGAAAATCTGCACTTTGCATAAGCCTAAGTTGAAGGCAATCTCCAATGCATTGCACATGTCACCATAGATTTAGCTCAATGTGGTGATGTATTAGCATTTACTTAACCGAATTTTGAAGGAAAGGTTCTACTTCCCAAGCAGATCCAATGGAATCTGCTTCAGTAAAACATCCTCCGTAGAACTTAGCAAGCTCTCCATTCATTAAATTTCAGTAACAGATTTAGATCCCGCCCAAGAGAAGAAATATTGGGAACCATTTCCACATACCAAGTACTTTTCCTACTCAAATATTTTTTCATGCATAATGAGTCCCATATGCCCTGGTGAAAAACTATTGTACATCCTAGAAACAACCGATTAGCTTCATTGACCTCTTTAAGTTTTCTAATGCCGAGCTCACCTTCCTATTTACGAAAAGCGAAGACATTCCAGGCAATTAAATGAGGCTTACCCCCTGCATCCGACTCTTCCTATAAAAAACTGCACATAATCTGTTCCATTTTCTTAATGACACCAAGAGGGCACTTGAACACCAACATCCAGTAAATACGAAGTGCTTCTAATACTGATTTGATCAAGTAGATCCTACTGCATAGGAAAGTAGCATGCTTATTCATAAACTAAGTTTACTCTGTATTTTTAAAAGAATAAGAACCATACCAACATTCTCAAATTTGTTGGCTTGGATGGGAGACCCAAATATCGAGTAGGAAACTGTCCTAGGCTCTCGCCGAACTGTTTACAAATACTTGCAATCTTGCTTTGGCCCATATTGAAAAAGTTGAATGCTGATTTTTCAAGGTTAATCATCATTCCAGCATAGAGTTCAAACAGGAAAAAAAATTGTAGATAAAGAAAGCCATTCTTGAAGGCTTTTAAGAAAATCAAGATGTCATCAGCATACATTGTAGAAAAAACTCCTTCTATGCCTCTTCCAATATGCAGTACTTCAATCATTCTTCTTTGAATTGTAGCTTGCAATCTATGTGAAAAGATTTTCATGACAATGAGGAATAAAAATGAAGATAAAGGTATCCTTATTGCAGACCATGAGAAGATCCAAAGTATTCACCTTGATGGTCATTAATCACAAGAGCACAAAAATCATTTGTCACTACTGTCATTACTTTTTAAGTCCAAATAGGATGAAGTCCTAAATGCAAGATGGCAGCTTGTAAGAAAGTCCAATTGACCCTGTCATATGCTTTTGATAGGTCTATCTTCAACATAAGCTAGTTGATCTAGCTTTAGACATTGTGTATACCATCTCAAGCACAAGAAGAAGACATTGATGGACGTTTCTATCTTTCAAAAAACCACCATGCATGTTGGAAATGACCCACTTTAGTGCCTTCTTCATTCTTGAAACTATGATTCTGAAAATAAATGTCAGTACACTATTCTCAAGAACAATATATCTGAAATTGGAAATGTGCACAGCTGAATCAAATTTAAGAATTATGATTATATGACTTCTCCCTAGTTTCTTAACAAGCTTTCCTTTCTAAAAAAAAAAACTCTCTAGTGGCAACTGTGATATTAGTCCTTAACGTGTCCTGACTTTTTTGAAGGAACGATTTCAGAAACCCATTCAGACCTGGTGCACTATTGGAGTTGGCACCCATAACAGCTATTGCCCTTCCTCATCTGAAATGGGACTTAACAACGGTAAGTTTTCTTTTATAAATACGCAGTGACCAACAGCAAGCTGATCCATAATCATTCTTGTTGAGTTGTCACGGGTAGAAAATCTTTAAAAATGAGAAGTACATGCTGAAAGAATTGGATCCTCCTCATAAAACTCCCCATCATCTGTCTTCATGTGCAAGAGTCTATTTTTTTTTACCTTTCTTGAACATAGCATGGAAACATTTGCTGTTATTATCCCCTTTTTTTAGCCATGATACCCTTACTTTCTTTTTCTAGTACATTTCTTCATCTCAAAGAGCATCCGCAAGAAAACATCTAATATGATTTTCAGAAGTGGACCAATTATGAGATTCAATATCTTGCCTCTTATAAATTTCAATAAGATCCATTTGAAGTACGTTAATTCTGGTATCAACTTTCTTGGTTCTATACTTACTCCAATTACTTAGGCATGGTCGTACTCTATTCTGTTTTGCGAGAAGTTTAAGCACTGCGCATCCTCTACACTCCACTCTCCATGCTCTTGTAATAATGACCTTACAACTGGGTTGACACTCTCAATAAAGGAACTATTTAAATCTTCGTCTTCTCTAGCATGCGGTTTTAAAGATATTTAATTTACATGTAAAAGAGAAGTGCTGAGTGGTCTAAAGAACTTCTTGGTTCTACCAAAAGCTGCCCACAATTTTCAACTTGCTCAAAAATCTATCTAATTTGCTTTGAACCAGTGCTGTCGGGGTGCAGAGATTGGTTCAAGTGAATGCTCTGTTTCTGTCCACAATCTCTCTTAGTCAAACATCTTGAATGAATCCATTGAATGCTAAACAAGCTTGTCTAGCAGGGGCAGGCCCATTTTTCAGACTCCTTATAAGTTAAATTAAAATCTTTCATTATAATACTAACATTTGTTTATTGGCAATAATAATATTTAACATAACCAATTGGTCTTTGCGAATTCTAAAGTGAGGGTGAAGATACACCCCTATTGTATCAAAGTTGAGATTGAAAGCTTTATGAATAAACAAACAATCCATCCAAAATTTATTAAATTTGCAACTAGTCAATCTAAAATCAGCATGTCTCTAACTACACACAATTATGGCCCCATTAAGATTCACATCAATATTAGATTAAAAAAAAACTCCTCGTAGTGATTGCAAAAGGATTTGAAGTTGTCCGCATTCAACATGATATCGAAACATGAAAATGATCCCAAGTTGATGAGATATCACCTAATTGCCAAAATCTTTCTAGGTTGTTAGAGTAGCAAGGCCTGTAACATTCCAACTATAAACTTCATTTGATGGCAATTGGCAACTCATTTTAGGCTCCTTTTCCTACAGGAGAACATTCTCTTTGTTATGGAAATCCTCTGCTCCTTGGATATCCATGTCAGGATCATGTTGCGCCAACTTCCTTTCATTCAGGCCAGAACTTTATATAGCCTTAAAAAATGTTGTCCCACAACTCTATCTTGTGAAAAGTAACAAAAATTGATTGAAACTTGTGTCCAGCTATCTAAGGGTCCTTTCAAGATTCAATTCCTACGATTATCTCTTTGTTTTCATGTTTAATTGAGTTGAGGAGGACTATCTGGTTAACTTGTGAAATGTGTTGGGGTCTGCTAAACAGGTGAAACTGCCGACAAGCGTTCACATCCTGCAATCAAACCTGGTTGAAATGTTTTGGAAAACTTCCGCCTGTATAACAAGACAAAAATTTTAGAAAAGAAAGTTGGCCGTATGTCCAACTATTTCTTCTCAAATCCCACCATACAACCTATATACTTAAATCTATGAGAGAATAGGCTGGCAGGCAGTTGTTTCGTGTTATCGAAGCAGCAACTTCATGTGCTATAAAAAGAAGACATTGATACATCAATATATAGAGAGTTTCTCATGCAGCTTTACATATAGTTTGAAGGTGCACAGACGGCAACATGGTTGGATATGGTGGATCAATCATGATAGACTCGGGTACCACGCTGACTATCTTGCCAAAGATGTGTATGATCAAGTGGCAAACACGGTGGCTACTGTCACAAACCATAAACGCTTCTGTCATCCTAACCAAGATTATTTGTGTTATAATGTAGAGAATAAATGTGAACCATGTTAAGGATTGCTGGAAATGTCCTTTCAATCCACCAACACAGACTTGAAGCTGCCACCTTCAAATATCTTTGGATGTATAGAAGTATGACAGCTAGCTTAGCCATTTTCGGGAATGTTTTCCAGCAGAACATGCGTGTGAAATATGATTTGGGGAAGGGGCCGCTTTCTTTTGCACCAATTGAATGTACTCAGGGCTAAAGGTATACACACACACACACACACACACACACACACACACATATATATATATATATATATATATATATATATGTCTTTTGTGATGATCTACGTGGTTCTCTGTACTAGCCTACAATTGGCAGCATTGGACGCTGCTTATGTTTTATGTCCTGATTGTCATGTGGTTGATGGTGTTATTTTTTCATGTTGAATAAATATATGTATCTTGTTTTAAAGATGTTTTCCCCTCCGTTTAAGTTTAAAGCTTAACTTAGATATGTCTGAGTGAGTATGAACACTAACTATGGCTTTAACTCGACAGTCGCTAATACTGGCAATTCTGTTGCTAATAAGTAATCGCGACGGTCAAAACTCCACCAACACAAGTCCCATTGCCCAAACGATTACCGATGAAAATGGCCATCATGTCTTAGTTGGGTTTGTTGCGACATTAGTTGCTTTAAGTTAGCATAATGGCCATGGAATGTGCCTACACCTTATTGTAACTTTGACGATGGAATTTTCAGTCCCATAACACAATGTGTTCTGTGACGGTTATATAAGTCGCTTAACTTCACAATGTTTTTTAACTTTGCAACTAACATGCTAACCCTCCATCAACAATGATGGATATTGTAGCTTGCACAGTGTACTGGCTAGCGACATATTTTCGAGTCCCTTACACATGTTTGGAATGGATTTAGTACACAGCGACATATTCTTGAGTCGCTGACAAATGTATGGGACGGATTTAGTACACAGCGACATATTTTCAAGTTGCTGACACATGTTTGGAACAGATTTTGGGATCACTGAAGAATATTAAACGAGTGCATGTGTAGCTAAAATTCGGAACATATAGTACCTGCTCAGCGTTTAATTCATTAGAACATTAATTTTTTTGTTAATTGAAATGCAGTTACGTTTCTTGAAATAAGAATATGGTGCTTTTATGTATTTTTTTTTAAAAGCAGAATATTATACTTAACAAGTTCCATCTAAGAGAATTGAAAAGTCTCAGCGCAGGTTACACAAAAGACTTTACCTCCAGAAAGTTGTAAGCTTCAATAGTCTTATATGTACTCTTTTTCATAAGGTCAAACAAAGAGATCATTGTACTCCGAGAAGAGTAGCATAACTGGTCGAGTTAAGAGTTTGGTGAGAGTCAGGTAGTCAGTTCCAATACCATGAGCATTATTCTCATGAACCATAAAGGTTGGCAGGAGCTACTCCAAACTGAAGGGAGTGACAGTAAATTCACCTGGTTTTGATGTTTCTCTAGACCCTGGGGTAAAGGGGACGAGTAGAGCTTCTGCCCCTCATGCATGCAGGTGGCAGGTTCACTCCCGCTCACCCATAACAAAGAAGGGTTTTCTCCACAAGCAAAAGGTCCACTAAAATGTCATGCATTTGAGAACAGTGTCTATAAAAGTTGGCCTGAATTAATTTAAGTCAATTTGAATTGTTTGGCAAACCTGTTGTTGCCCCGTGTTGTTATTTAATTATCTTTAAATACTTTTAAGATTTTTCCTTTTCTATTTTTCACTTGTTTTTTTAAATATAGTATACTGATTTATCTTACCAACAGCCTGCAGGTTGTTTCGCTTTGGGTTTGGGTTCTGATTTCGATTGTTATAAACATTTATTAGAAACGAATGGTCTATAGAATGGATTCATTTTCACTATTACCCAAATAAATATATATTGTTGAAGGTTCCACACTGCATTCAATCATCAAACAAGTAATATACTTAATTTGCTATTTATTTTAAATGTGCATTTGTCAGTGTGAATTCAAATTTTATTTTAAAATTTTATACGAACCCTATTTTGATTGTCAGGACCATGAAATGCATGGAAGTATAAAAAATTGAGATTGGGGCTAGAGCCTTTGGTGGAGTCATACGTGGGCTGGTGTAGGCAGTTGCCCAAATGGTCCTATCAAATTTCTTTTTTTCATTTTTGCGTAAGCTTTAACTACTTGCTTCTTTATATGCACCAGTGACCCTATAGGTATGAGATTCTTTAAATTAGTGCCCCTAAGTCCAACATTCCTAACTCTAGCTGCCACTAACCATGGTTGGAGGTGGAACTAGCTAGATGATAAAATAATGAAGTTTCTGATATTGATTGTACTAAGTTTTTTCTTAATCATGTAATAAATATGTTACCAATTGGCAGCTTCCCCATTGACCGTCAGTGTCGAAAACTCAAGCAGCATGATTGAAGAATCAACAAGCGACATCCCATGACAATGCTGGTGGCTAAAGTTCAGTTTCTCCTCCTCCACCACCCTTCTCTCCTCATTCTTCTTGACTTTTATTTGAATCCCTTGAATATTCAGGAATGACCCGGCCAATCCAGTTTTCAGTCACCTGATGGATCATATGAAAATCCATCAAAGGATCTGTAATGGCCCACCAAGCAGGAAAGTTGCCATGATCTTTGAGAAAATTGATTTCTCACTACATGGACAAGCTTGCCCTAACCCGTCAACTTGTAACCTCAACCTCATCTTTAGTGGCAGTACCCAAATTTTTTACTGAACATCGCTTGAGTCACCGACCTGAGTTTGACAGTACCCTGTGGGCACTATGAAGTGACTGGAACTGAGTCCAGCTTTATCACAATATAATTTTTGACTAACTGGTGTGGGTAAATATGGTGCACACTGACCCACCCTTAGCTCTGCTACTGCCCTTCTTACAACAAGTCCCCTCACAAATTACAATGTCAGCTGGTGTCTAGAAATTAATGACACAGACAGTGGATTAAATTATTTATTTAATTACCTACTTAACATTTCAATAAAGCGAGGCGTTTCCCTCGGCAGTTTCCCAGAAAAAATTACCTACTTGATATCACAAGCAGTGGCTGCCGGATGGGCATGCAGACCAATTACATTATTATACTTGAAAATATATGTTAGGTACGGGAAAACTATATATGTTACACTTATAACATGATAACTCGATTGCAAGATAATCTAAGAAAGGTTATCATTTGAGAGCAATGTGTTATACTAGTGCAACTAGGGTGGAAGCGCTATGCCAGTTGATGGACATTTGGCTCTACTCACATGGGCATGGGCATTATGGGAAGCCGGATTTCAGTTTTCACTCAAACTGAAACTTGAAACTGGTTATGTTTACACCCCTATGTATAAAAAAATGTACATAATAAGTAAAAAATAAAAATAATTTTTAGAAGGACAAAAAGGGTTTATGAAAAAGCAAAAAATCCCAAAATATACACTTATTTACAAAAAAGTCAAAAATACCCCAACTCCTTTCTTTTTTTTTCCTTTGGTATACATTTGCGTGTACAACCTTGTGCATGTAACTCGATATTAATATATGTTATTTTATGTTCCCAAGAAAGAGATCAGGATGGGTATTTTCCCACATAGAAGGCATATGAGAAACATCAAATGGTAATTGGTGGGTCCTGTCTGGCCATATACATGTAAAAACAGTATGGCTGGACCATTGACGCAGGGCGCAACCTGGTCTCTTGGATTGCTATTTTGACAAGTAATGACAGGTCGAACACAATGAGGAGCCACTCATTTATTTCCATTATTTGGTTTGATAAGTAGCGACTGGCCGAACACAACGAGCAGCCACTCATTTATTTTCTACATTTAGTTTTCCAAAGAAAGACCAGCCTGGTCCATTTGGTGTCCTTTGACCGGACCGGGCACAAGCCCGTACTGACAACACGAACCAATATCACTGGACAAGGTAGGGGTGTAAACAAGGAGGCCCAGGCTATCGCCGAAAAGAACTCATGGGTGGCTGACCGACTCTCTCTCTCTCTCTCTCTCTCTCTCTCTCTCTCTTGTGTGTGCCTGTGAATATATATATTTATACATATAAGATGATAAAAAAACATACCACTTAGGTAAGGGACGGAAGCCAGGCCTATTAAATATCTTTTTTCGTAATTTAGCAGTATCTTCAAATATATTTGGTGATAAACATACATTAAGTTAGTTCTTTTTTATTTTATTAATATACCATAATAATTAAGAAAGAGATGGCTCTTATCACATTAAAATTTTAATAGTAGAAAAAAACACTTCTTTTTATGAAAGTAATTTGAACTTGAACATTATTTAGATTAAATTAGTGTTTATAATGAACAAATTAGGAGATTCACATTTTGTTCAAAACACTTTTTAACACAAATATAAGAGGTTTGTTGGTTTTTGTTTGTGACCGAAGTAGTGCATGTGTGTGTGTGTGTATATATATATATATATATATATATATATATATATATAATTTTCAATGACATTGCTATCTCTTTTATAAGGTCCGTGGTGTAGGTACTGTGAATAGCATTAAAATAGGGAAGGGGAAGTTGGTCGATCAAACCAAGGCATCTTTCAGATGTGGTTTCATTAGCATATCAGTCTTCTATATGCTTTTGTGGTGACGCTGATCTGTGTTGAAGTCGATGATATATGTGAGAGACTTCCTATATAAAAAAGGACCAAAAGTTGTGGAAACTCATTCTTCTGCTTGAAGAGTCATATTTAGCACTTGTTGGACATAATAAAAAGACGGTCAATTGCCTCTGATGTAACAGATTTTGATTTTTATTGTTGTCATGGTATTCATAATTCATGTTCTTCCATAGCCACCATATTGCCATGGGAACACAATCTTCCAACTTCATATAAGTATTTTGATTCGAGCCTTTTTATTCCACCTCCACGTCTGCGTCTCTTTCACCAAGTCTGAAACTGTAATATCAACGATGATAGAACTGTCATATCATGTAAACTAATGGTTCCTATTCAACAGGGTGGTTCCTCTCTTTTTTGACTTGTCTACCACCGAAAGTGAAAATGTGGTGGAAGAAAGAAACAAAGAAATAGCTCCATGCCATTTGAGTTCTCTTGCATGTGTAGAATAGAGAGAGAGAGGGATAGAGAAAGAGATGGGTATTACATGTTTTATTCTTATTTTAAATAGTAGTCTGCACTGTCGAGTGGAGAGAGAGATGAGCTTACGGGTGCCCCCAAGTAATTTTATAGGAAATAAGTAGTTTTATGGGAAATGAAACATGAATTAAACAATTCTCCAACCTGTTAAGCCCAAAGGAAAAAGACACAAAAATACAATTGGCCTCATAGATGGCTCATTTTTTGAAATTATTGGGTTGTATTGATATGGTAGAAACTTTTGGTAAAATGGATTTAGGTTAAGGATTCATGACTTACCCATTGAGTGACTTTGCCACTAGATATTTCCAAAATGAGTACTACCATGTCTGGATTCAATAGATATGTTGTCATTCCAGGCTTCCTTGTCCTTTGAAGCCAAGGTCTATGGTAAAGAAAATCCAATGTCTGTTTGGTCCACTTTTTGAAATTGTAAACAAAAGCAAGACCTAGAAACGAAATGTCTTTTCTTTCTTTGTCCATCCTTTCCTCACTTTTCTCCTTTCCCTTTCCATTCTAGCCATCATCCAAAGCATTTGGATGATGAATTTTTGCCAACCAAACATATTTTTCAAAAATGTGGACTAATGTGTGGGCCTCTTTGAATTCAAATTTGGATGATGAATTTTTGCCAACCAAACATGTCATTTATAATTCAAATTCGATAATAAAATATTCAAGGCATGACATGATGGGTGGCTAAGTCTCTGGTGCCAAAGTCCCCAATCTCGATTGATTTGGGAAGTCATGGCACATTCATTAATTTTCAGTACCTATAGCCCGTTTTCTTGAGTTTCCACACCAATCTTCCGCTTTGATATAGGGTCTTGCAATGCATTGTTAGTGGGGGAGAAAATAACTTGGCAATTTAAATCTTTAACAATTTTTGAAACGCACAACAAGTTACTTGAGAGATCAGGCACATAAAGCACTTTAGATTTAACACCATTTCTATGAAAATCTAACTCTTCTCCTTGAACAAGCATTGAGGAGCCATTCGCAGTAACATGATTTTTTTTCTAGGCATTGAAGAATAATTACTAAGGTTATGGCTGTTCATAGACATATGATCACTAGCTCTAGAATCGATTATCCAATAATCAGACTTGAGGGAAATAAGAGCATTACCGGTAACACTTGTTGATGTTGCAGTAGCATTTTTCTGCTCTTTACCATGATGATCCTTGACATTTTTAAGTAGTTCAATTATTTTTTCCAGCAGCTGAGTAAGATCCGAAGTATCCAAAGTTTTGGCTGTAACTTTGGCTACTGCAGTGGTGCTTTCTTTTTCTTTTTTTATTTTTCTTTTTTTGGCCTCATGGTGGTTGGTTTTTCATGGAGGAACCAACACCTTTCCTTTTTACAAAGAGAACATAATCGTCGTGGACAGTTCTTCCACTTGTTTTCACTATTTTTATCAACTCCATAGAAGGCAACCTATTCTACATTACCAGAGTTGTCCTTTGGAGGATCAAAATTTTGAAGCATTACCTTTTTTTAGATTCATCTCTTATAAGAATAGAACAAACAGTGGGAAGAGAACGAAGTTCCAGGGACATTAAAATCTGGCTTCGGATGGGTTCTTACTCTGGGCCTAGAGTCACAAGAAGTACAAAAAATTTCTGTTGTTCACGTTTTTTTTCTTTGGATCAAAGAGTAGCAGACATATCCATAAGATAGTCAAGTTCATCCCACATACCTTGTATGTTGCCTAGGAGATTGCTGAAATTTTTGTTTTGCTTCTTAAGATCCCAAATGACTTGAGAGTTTTGATACATATGAGCAATGTCATTTTTCTCACTATATGGTTCCTTCACCTTCCTCCAAATTTGGTGGGCAGTTTCTGCGAAGTAAAATCCTTGAGTGACGTTAGGCACCATAGAGTTAATCAACAAGACATTATGAGATGATTGGTGGATCGCCATTCTCTGTAAGTTGGATCTGTTTCAGCAGGTTTTGGAAGATCTTGAGTAACAAAATTCAGCTTGCTTGTGCCACTCAAATAGAGCATCACAAATTTGGACCAAGCTAAATAGTCGCTGCCAATTAAAAGTACAGAAGTAATTTTGTTTGCAGGGCTTGGTTGTTCCTGCACGATAATTTCTTCCACCGCTTTGCTGGTGGTTCCAAAGCTTGAGTCTTCTGTCATGATGAAATGAGCAAGATCAAGCACCAGGAGATAAGCAAAATGTGCCAAGAATGAAAGTCAATACTCTGATACCATGTTGAAATAGGATAAAGAAAGAGAACCAAGAAACGAACACTGATTTTTATGTGGTTCAGTCCATAGACGTACATCCACGATGAATGCTAAAGCAGTTGCTCCTTTGATTTTCCCTGTTTCCTTATTTTCTTTCTTTGCTTTACAAGTATATATACGATACATGAGGAAAGCAAAAGACAATGCATACGATCATTGGTACACTTTACATACAAAACTCAAAATTATCGAGGAAAGAATGTCAGTAACGTATATTGCAGCAATTTTTCCAATGTTCAAATTGATTTCAATAAGGCAAGAATGAGAATGATCCATTGAGCATGCTGCGCTAGATGTAACACCCACTTTCAACATCATGAAATTCATAATTCCTTTTCTGATGTAACAGATTTCGATCTTTCTTTATCCGTTTCCCTCTTTCTCTCTCACAATCTGTCGACCTCTCTTTATCTATCAATCTCGCTTTGTCATTTTACCCTCTCCTCCTCCTTCTTGGTTCAGAGAATGCCAGATCGTGTGCTCTTTCCTCTCCACAATGAAACCCAAAGATTTCCCACTAAAAGTGTCTATCTCTCATTCTCGATTGCTCGACCAAGAAGCCATTTAATGCCAATGCCATCACCTCATTGCACAAACCCAACATGCCCACCGCATCATGCAGGGTCTCTACCTTCCCCATCAGTGACCCAACTTGCAGTCTGAATGGCATCATCTCTTCTACCCCAACCAGCAGCCTCCAAGCCCTCACCACAACCCGCAGTGCACCACCATCACTCTTCATCCCCTATCTGCCCCCCAACCTGTTGTCCACTGTCAAGCTTGTAGTAGGTGCATGTGGACAGTAAATGTCTATTTTGAGGTTGAAGATTCATAGTAATTAAAAACGAGCAAAAAAGAGTCACACAATCATCCCCTGCTGCTGCTCAATGGATTAATTTGGTTGAAAGAGATGTATAATCCTCCTCTATTCTTCTTCTACTTACCAGATGATCATTCTCCAAATAGGTCGATTTGAAGCCTTGCAACCAGAAACAATCTATTCATGCAAATGTTTAATCATAGTGTTTCTCTCCCTGCAAAGAGCTGATCTCTTTCTTGCACAATAACACTGCGATCATTTTGCACAAGAGAAGATCTATGGGGATTGTCAGGCATTTCTTCATATTCATGTTGGTAGAACTTCTTTATTATTTTCTCCTAGTGATTGGACACTTGACCTTTTTTTTCTTTTGCTTTGAGAGAGTGAAACTAGAGATGGGGATCGTTTTTCACCATTTTTTCTTATGTTATCTTAGATTGTCAATTTTCTTTATCCACTTTCCTTTGTCTTAATAAAAGAAAAAACAAATAACATGACATGGAAAGCATGAGGCAGGGGATTGAAACCTACACATCACTCAATTGGCCGCCTTGATCCAAGACAATCCATTTTCAATCAACATGAAAAAGTTTGTATTATAATTTCTGTAAAAACTTTTCAAGGAAGTAAGCGATAGGGTGGTTCTATGCCGAAGTTTTCAAATTTCATATACTAAATCTCTAAGATCAGTGTTGATGAGGAGAGGAATTTGTTGATATGTTTGCATTCCCAAAATTTACTTTGATTTTTGTATTGCTTCAGCAATATAAAATTTTATTTTTGAAATGAGAGAGAGGGAATCACCCGTCTGTATGAAGATTGATTGTTCTCGGGATGTTTATGAGGATAACCAATCCAATGGCTATACTTATTTTTGATGCATTTCACTTTTGCTTAAAATTCTTTTCATTCTAAATATGGTGTGGTGTTTGGAGAAAATGTTGAAGATTTGATGTTTCAAATTTTTGAGAAAGTTTTAAAGAATCATTTAAGAGCATAATCCATTTTGATTTGAGAGATTTTGAATTGAGAAATCTTTGCAAATATTATTTGGAAACCTATAGAAGATAATATGGGTATTTTAAAGATCATTTTTTAATGTTGATTTAGTGTCCTCTTAAGAACTTAAGTAAATTTAAGATTTTCCTCTAATTCGGTATTACATCGCTAGAGCTTCATTTCATGTTACTTAAATTCTTTTAGAGAAATGCATGTGATTATTTGTGAATTTCCCAAGTGCATGTGAATGTATGAATGGATTGAACTTATATAATTGGAAGCAAATCCTTCATTCCTACTATAACATTTATCTAAAAGCATTTTTACCATCACATACATGTAAGTTTCTCACTTTTATTTGCATAATTGTCTTCAATATTCTTATGAAGAGAGACAAATTTTTGAAAATGGAATGAGATTGTAGACTATCAAGCATGATTTTAATATTAGATCATTAATTGAGTTTTGGTCTCAATGAAGTTGATAAACAAATATTAAAATCCTAGACCTTAGGGAAGAGGTGTTTGAGAAAATGTGTTTGAAATGTTTGAGAAAATGTGATTGAAAAAATTGAAAGAAATGAAAAGAAAATAAAGAAGAAATGATTCTTAGTAATGTCTTAATTTTTAAAAGAGAGAGGTGCATATATGTATGCATATATATAGTCACATGTATACATATGTGAAAACTTATAAAAGAAAGATTTTAAATCTAAAAGAAAGAGAGAGGTAGAAGAAGATTTTTTTAGAGAGAGAGATTTTAGATTGGTTCAAGTGAATGCTCTGTTTCTGTCCACAATCTCTCTTAGTCAAACATCTTGAATGAATCCATTGAATGCTAAACAAGCTTGTCTAGCAGGGGCAGGCCCATTTTTCAGACTCCTTATAAGTTAAATTAAAATCTTTCATTATAATACTAACACTTGTTTATTGCAATAATAATATTTAACATAGCCAATTGGTCTTTGCGAATTCTAAAGTGAGGGTGAAGATACACCCCTATTGTATCAAAGTTGAGATTGAAAGCTTTATGAATAAACAAACAATCCATCCAAAATTTATTAAATTTGCAACTAGTCAAACTAAAATCAGCCTGTCTCTAACTACACACAATTGTGGCCCCATTTAGATTCACATCAATATTAGTTAAAAAAAAAAACTCCTCGTAGTGATTGCAAAAGGATTTAAAGTTGTCCACATTCAGCATGATATCGAAACATGAAAATGATCCCAAGTTGATGAGATATCACCTAATTGCCAAAATCTTTCTAGGTTGTTAGAGTAGCAAGGCCTGTAACATTCCAACTATAAACTTCATTTGATGGCAATTGGCAACTCATTTTAGGCTCCTTTTCCTACAGGAGAACATTCTCTTTGTTATGGAAATCCTCTGCTCCTTGGATATCCATGTCAGGATCATGTTGCGCCAACTTCCTTTCATTCAGGCCAGAACTTTATATAGCCTTAAAAAATGTTGTCCCACAACTCTATCTTGTGAAAAGTAACAAAAATTGATTGAAACTTGTGTCCAGCTATCTAAGGGTCCTTTCAAGATTCAATTCCTACGATTATTCTCTTTGTTTTCATGTTTAATTGAGTTGAGGAGGACTATCTGGTAAACTTGTGAAATGTGTTGGGGTCTGCTAAACAGGTGAAACTGCCGACAAGGGTTCACATCCTGCAATCAAACCTGGTTGAAATGTTTTGGAAAACTTCCGTCTGTATAACAAGACAAAAATTTTAGAAAAGAAAGTTGGCCGTATGTCCAACTATTTCTTCTAAAATCCCACCATACAACCTATACACTTAAATCTATGAGAGAATAAGCTGGCAGGCAGTTGTTTCGTGTTATCGAAGCAGCTACTTCATGTGCTATAAAAAGAAGACATTGATACATCTATATAGAGAGAGTTGCTCATGCAGCTTTACATATAGTTTGAAGGTGCACAGACGGCAACATGGTTGGGATATAGTGGATCAATCATGATAGACTCGGGTACCACGCTGACTATCTGGCCAAAGATGTGTATGATCAAGTGGCAAACACGGTGGCTACTGTCACAAACCATAAACGCTTCTGTCATCCTAACCAAGATTATTTGTGTTATAATGTAGAGAATAAATGTGAACCATATTAAGGATTGCTGGAAATGTCCTTTCAATCCACCAACGCAGACTTGAAGCTTCCACCTTCAAATATCTTTGGATGTATAGAAGTGTGACAGCTAGCTTAGCCATTTTCGAGAATGTTTTCCAGCAGAACATGCGTGTGAAATATGATTTGGGGAAGGGGCCGCTTTCTTTTGCACCAATTGAATGTACTCAGGGCTAAAGGTATACACACACACACACACACACACACACACACACACACACATATATATATATATATATATATATATATATATGTCTTTTGTGATGATCTACGTGGTTCTCTGTACTAGCCTACAATTGGCAGCATTGGATGCTGCTTATGTTTTATGTCCTGATTGTCATGTGGTTGATGGTGTTATTTTTTCATGTTGAATAAATATATGTATCTTGTTTTAAAGATGTTTTCCCCTCCGTTTAAGTTTAAAGCTTAACTTAGATATGTTTGAGTGAGTATGAACACTAACTATGGGTTTAACTCGACAGTCGCTAATACTAGCAATTCTGTTGCTAATAAGTAATCGCGACGGTCAAAACTCCACCAACACAGGTCCCATTGCCCAAATGATTGCCGATGAAAATGGCCATCATGTCTTAGTTGGGTTTGTTGTGACATTAGTTGCTTTAAGTTAGCATAATGGCCATGGAATGTGCCTACACCTTATTGTAACTTTGACGATGGAATTTTTGGTCCCATAACACAATGTGTTCTGTGACGGTTATATAAGTCGCTTAACTTCACAATGTTTTTTAACTTTGCAACTAACATTGCTAACTCTTCATCAACAATGATGGATATTGTAGCTTGCACAGTGTACTGGCTAGCGACATATTTTCGAGTCCCTTACACATGTTTGGAATGGATTTAGTACACAGCGACATATTCTTGAGTCGATGACAAATGTATGGGACAGATTTAGTACACAGCGACATATTTTCAAGTTCCTGACACATGTTTGGAACAGATTTTGGGATCACTGAAGAATATTAAACGAGTGCATGTGTAGCTAAAATTCGGAACATATAGTACCTGCTCAGCGTTTAATTCATTAGAACATTAATTTTTTTGTTAATTGAAATGCAGTTACGTTTCTTGAAATAAGAATATGGTGCTTTTATGTATTTTTTTTTAAAAAAGCAGAATATTATACTTAACAAGTTCCATCTAAGAGAATTGAAAAGTCTCAGCGCAGGTTACACAAAAGACTTTACCTCCAGAAAGTTGTAAGCTTCAATAGTCTTATATGTACTCTTTTTCATAAGGCCAAACAAAGAGATCATTGTACTCCGGGAAGAGTAGCATAACTGGTCGAGTTAAGAGTTTGGTGAGAGTCAGGTAGTCAGTTCCAATACCATGAGCATTATTCACATGAACCATAAAGGTTGGCAGGATCTACTCCAAACTGAAGGGAGTGACAGTAAATTCACCTGGTTTTGATGTTTCTCTAGACCCTGGGGTAAAGGGGACGAGTAGAGCTTCTGCCCCTCATGCATGCAGGTGGCAGGTTCACTCCCACTCACCCATAACAAAGAAGGGTTTTCTCCACAAGCAAAAGGTCCACTAAAATGTCACGCATTTGAGAACAGTGTCTATAAAAGTTGGCCTGAATTAATTTAAGTCAATTTGAATTGTTTGGCAAACCTGTTGTTTCCCCGTGTTGTTATTTAATTATCTTTAAATACTTTTAAGATTTTTCCTTTTCTATTTTTCACTTGTTTTTTTAAATATAGTAAGTATACTGATTTATCTTACCAACAGCCTGCAGGTTGTTTCACTTTGGGTTTGGGTTCTGATTTCGATTGTTATAAACATTTATTAGAAACGAATGGTCTATAGAATGGATTCATTTTCACTATTACCCAAATAAATATATATTGTTGAAGGTTCCACACTGCATTCAATCATCAAACAAGTAATATACTTAATTTGCTATTTATTTTAAATGTGCATTTGTCAGTGTGAATTCAAATTTTATTTTAAAAATTTTATACGAACCCTATTTTGATTGTCAGGACCATGAAATGCATGGAAGTATAAAAAATTGAGATTGGGGCTAGAGCCTTTGGTGGAGTCATACGTGGGCTGGTGTAGGCAGTTGCCCAAATGGTCCTATCAAATTTCGTTATTTTCATTTTTGCGTAAGCTTTTAACTACTTGCTTCTTTATATGCACCAGTGACCCTATAGGTATGAGATTCTTTAAATTAGTGCCCCTAAGTCCAACATTCCTAACTCTAGCTGCCACTAACCATGGTTGGAGGTGGAACTAGCTAGATGATAAAATAATGAAGTTTCTGATATTGATTGTACCAAGTTTTTTCTTAATCATGTAATAAATATGTTACCAATTGGCAGCTTCCCCATTGACCGTCAGTGTCGAAAACTCAAGCAGCAATGATTGAAGAATCAACAAGCGACATCCCATGACAATGCTGGTGGCTAAAGTTCAGTTTCTCCTCCTCCACCACCCTTCTCTCCTCATTCTTCTTGACTTTTATTTGAATCCCTTGAATATTCAGGAATGACCCGGCCAATCCAGTTTTCAGTCAACCTGATGGGATCATATGAAAATCCCATCAAAGGATCTGTAATGGCCCACCAAGCAGGAAAGTTGCCATGATCTTTGAGAAAATTGATTTCTCACTACATGGACAAGCTTGCCCTAACCCGTCAACTTGTAACCTCAACCTCATCTTTAGTGGCAGTACCCAAATTTTTTTACTGAACATCGCTTGAGTCACCGACCTGAGTTTGACAGTACCCTTGTGGGCACTATGAAGTGACTGGAACTGAGTCCAGCTTTATCACAATATAATTTTTGACTAACTGGTGTGGGTAAATATGGTGCACACTGACCCACCCTTAGCTCTGCTACTGCCCTTCTTACAACAGAGTCCCCTCACAATTTACAATGTCAGCTGGTGTCTAGAAATTAATGACACAGACAGTGGATTAAATTATTTATTTAATTACCTACTTAACATTTCAATAAAGCGAGGGTTTCCCTCGGCAGTTTCCCAGAAAAAATTACCTACTTGATATCACAAGCAGTGGCTGCCGGATGGGCATTCAGACCAATTACATTATTATACTTGAAAATATATGTTAGGTACGGGAAAACTATATATGTTACACTTATAACATGATAACTCGATTGCAAGATAATCTAAGAAAGGTTATCGTTTGAGAGCAATGTGTTATACTAGTGCGACTAGGGTGGAAGCGCTATGCCAGTTGATGGACATTTGGCTCTACTCACATGGGCATGGGCATTATGGGAAGCCGGATTTCAGTTTTCACTCAAACTGAAACTTGAAACTGGTTATGTTTACACCCCTATGTATAAAAAAATGTACATAATAAGTAAAAAATAAAAATAATTTCTTAGAAGGACAAAAAGGGTTTATGAAAAAGCAAAAAATCCCAAAATATACACTTATTTACAAAAAAAGTCAAAAATACCCCAACTCCTTTCTTTTTTTTTTCTTTGGTATACATTTGCGTGTACAACCTTGTGCATGTAACTCGATATTAATATATGTTATTTTATGTTCCCAAGAAAGAGATCAGGATGGGTATTTTCCCACATAGAAGGCATATGAGAAACATCAAATGGTAATTGGTGGGTCCTGTCTGGACATATACATGTAAAAACAGTATGGCTGGACCATTGACGCAGGGCCCAACCTGGTCTCTTGGATTGCTATTTTGACAAGTAATGACAGGTCGAACACAATGAGGAGCCAGCCACTCATTTATTTCCATTATTTGGTTTGATAAGTAGCGACTGGCCGAACACAACGAGCAGCCACTCATTTATTTTCTACATTTAGTTTTCCAAAGAAAGACCAGCCTGGTCCATTTGGTGTCCTTTGACCGGACCGGGCACAAGCCCTGTACTGACAACACGAACCAATATCACTGGACAAGGTAGGGGTGTAAACAAGGAGGCCCAGGCTATCGCGGTAAAGAACTCATGGGTGGCTGACCGACTCTCTCTCTCTCTCTCTCTCTCTCTCTCTTGTGTGTCCCTGTGAATATATATATTTATACATATAAGATGATAAAAAAACATACCACTTAGTAAGGGACGGAAGCCAGGCCTATTAAATATCTTTTTTCGTAATTTAGCAGTATCTTCAAATATATTTGGTGATAAACATACATTAAGTTAGTTATTTTTTATTTTATTAATATACCATAATAATTAAGAAAGAGATGGCTCTTATCACATTAAAATTTTAATAGTAGAAAAAAACACTTCTTTTTATGAAAGTAATTTGAACTTGAACATTATTTAGATTAAATTAGTGTTTATAATGAACAAATTAGGAGATTCACATTTTGTTCAAAACACTTTTTAACACAAATATAAGAGGTCTGTTGGTTTTTGTTTGTGACCGAAGTAGTGCGTGTGTGTGTGTGTATATATATATATATATAATTTTCAATGACATTGCTATCTCTTTTATAAGGACCGTGGTGTAGGTACTGTGAATAGCATTAAAATAGGGAAGGGGAAGTTGGTCGATCAAACCAAGGCATCTTTCAGATGTGGTTTCATTAGCATATCAGTCTTCTATATGCTTTTGTGGTGATGCTGATCTGTGTTGAAGTCGATGATATATGTGAGAGACTTCCTACATAAAAAAGGACCAAAAGTTGTGGAAACTCATTCTTCTGCTTGAAGAGTCATATTTAGCACTTGTTGGACATAATAAAAAGACGGTCAATTGCCTCTGATGTAACAGATTTTGATTTTTATTGTTGTCATGGTATTCATAATTCATGTTCTTCCATAGCCACCATATTGCCATGGGAACACAATCTTCCAACTTCATATAAGTATTTTGATTCGAGCCTTTTTATTCCACCTCCACGTCTGCGTCTCTTTCACCAAGTCTGAAACTGTAATATCAACGATGATAGAACTGTCATATCATGTAAACTAATGGTTCCTATTCAACAGGTGGTTCCTCTCTTTTTTGACTTGTCTACCACTGAAAGTGAAAATGTGGTGGAAGAAAGAAACAAAGAAATAGCTCCATGCCATTTGAGTTCTCTTGCATGTGTAGAATAGAGAGAGAGAGGGACAGAGAAAGAGATGGGTATTACATGTTTTATTCTTATTTTAAATAGTAGTCCGCACTGTCGAGTGGGAGAGAGAGATGAGCTTACGGGTGCCCCCAAGTAATTTTATAGGAAATAAGTAGTTTTATGGGAAATGAAACATGAATTAAACAATTCTCCAACCTGTTAAGCCCAAAGAAAAAAGACACAAAAATACAATTGGCCTCATAGATGGCTCATTTTTTGAAATTATTGGGTTGTATTGATATGGTAGAAACTTTTGGTAAAATGGATTTAGGTTAAGGATTCATGACTTACCCATTGAGTGACTTTGCCACTAGATATTTCCAAAATGAGTACTACCATGTCTGGATTCAATAGATATGTTGTTATTCCAGGCTTCCTTACCTTTTAAGGCAAGGTCTATGGTAAAGAAAATCCAATGCCTTTTTGGTCCACTTTTTGAAATTGTAAACAAAAGCAAGACCTAGAAACGAAATGTCTTTTCTTTCTTTGTCCATCCTTTCCTCACTTTCTCCTTTCCCTTTCCATTCTAGCCATCATCCAAAGCATTTGGATGATGAATTTTTGCCAACCAAACATTTTTTCAAAAATGTGGACTATGTGTGGGCCTTTTAAATTCAAATTTGGATGATGAATTTTTGCCAACCAAACATGTCATTTATAATTCAAATTTGATAATAAAATATTCAAGGCATGACATGATGGGTGGCTAAGTCTCTGGTGCCAAAGTCCCCAATCTCGATTGATTTGGGGAGTCAAGGCACATTCATTAATTTTCAGTACATATAGCCCGTTTTCTTGAGTTTCCACACCAATCTTCCACTTTGATATAGGGTCCTGCAATACATTGTTAGTGGGGGAAAAATAACTTGGCAATTTAAATCTTTAACAATTTTTGAAACGGACAACAAGTTACTTGAGAGATCAGGCACATAAAGCACTTTAGATTTAACACCATTTCTATGAAAATCTAACTCTTCTCCTTGAACAAGCATTGAGGAGCCATTCGCAGTAACATGATTTTTTTTCTAGGCATTGAAGAATAATTACTAAGGTTATGGCAGTTCATAGACATATGATCACTAGCTCTAGAATCGATTATCCAATAATCAGACTTGAGGGAAATAAGAGCATTACCGGTAACACTTGTTGATGTTGCAGTAGCATTTTTCTGCTCTTACCATGATGATCCTTGACATTTTTAAGTAGTTCACTTATTTTTTCCAGCAGCTGAGTAAGATCCGAAGTATCCAAAGTTTTGGCTGTAACTTTGGCTACGGCAGTGGTGCTTTCTTTTTCTTTTTTCTTTTTTTTTGGCCTCATGGTGGTTGGTTTTTCATGGAGGAACCAACACCTTTCCTTTTTACAATGAGAACATAATCGTCGTGGACAGTTCTTCCACTTGTTTTCACTGTTTTTATCAACTCCATAGAAGGCAACCTATTCTACATTACCAGAGTTGTCCTTTGGAGGATCAAAATTTTGAAGCATTACCTTTTTCTAGATTCATCTCTTATAAGAATAGAACAAACAGTGGGAAGAGAACGAAGTTCCAGGGACATTAAAATCTGGCTTCGGATGGGTTCTTACTCTGGGCCAAGAGTCACAAGAAGTACAAAAAATTTCTGTTGTTCACGTTTTTTTTCTCTGGATCAAAGAGTAGCAGACATATCCATAAGATAGTCAAGTTCATCCCACATACCTTGTATGTTGCCTAGGAGATTGCTGAAATTTTTGTTTTGCTTCTTAAGATCCCAAATGACTTGAGAGAGTTGATACATATGAGCAATGTCATTTTTCTCACTATATGGTTCCTTCACCTTCCTCCAAATTTGGTGAGCAGTTTCTGCGAAGTAAAATCCTTGAGTGACCTTAGGCACCATAGAGTTAATCAACCAAGACATTATGAGATGATTGGTGGATCGCCATTCTCTGTAAGTTGGATCTGTTTCAGTAGGTTTTGGAAGATCTTCAGTAACAAAATTCAGCTTGCTTGTGCCACTCAAATAGAGCATCACAAATTTGGACCAAGCTAAATAGTCGCTGCCAATTAAAAGTACAGAAGTAATTTTGTTTGCAGGGCTTGGTTGCTCCTGCACGATAATTTCTTCCACCACTTTGCTGGTGGTTCCAAAGCTTGAGTCTTCTGTCATGATGAAATGAGCAAGATCAAGCACCAGGAGATAAGCAAAATGTGCCAAGAATGAAAGTCAATGCTCTGATACCATGTTGAAATGGGATAAAGAAAGAGAACCAAGAAACAACACTGATTTTTATGTGGTTCGGTCCATAGACATACATCCACGATGAATGCTACAGCAGTTGCTCCTTTGATTTTCCCTGTTTCCTTATTTTCTTTCTTTGCTTTACAAGTATATATACGATACATGAGGAAAGCAAAAGACAATGCATACGATCATTGGTACACTTTACATATAAAATCAAAATTATCGAGGAAAGAATGTCAGTAACGTATATTGCAGCAATTTTTCCAATGTTCAAATCGATTTCAATAAGGCAAGAATGAGAATGATCCATTGAGCATGCTGCGCTAGATGTAACACCCACTTTCAACATCATGAAATTCATAATTCCTCTTCTGATGTAACAGATTTCGACCTTTCTTTATCCGTTTCCCTCTTTCTCTCTCACAATCTGTCGACCTCTCTTTATCTATCAATCTCGCTTTGTCACTTTTACCTTCTCCTCCTCCTTCTTGGTTCAGAGAATGCCAGATCGTGTGCTCTTTCCTCTCCACAATGAAACCCAAAGATTTCCCACTAAAAGTGTCTGTCTCTCATTCTCGATTGCTCGACCAAGAAGCCATTTAATGCCAACGTCATCACCTCATTGCACAAACCTAACATGCCCACCACATCGTGCAGGGTCTCTACCTTCCCCATCAGTGACCCAACTTGCAGTCTGAATGGCATCATCTCTTCTACCCCAACCAGCAGCCTCCAAGCCCTCACACAACCCGCAGTGCATCACCATCACTCTTCATCCCCTATCTGCCCCCCAACCTGTTGTCCACTGTCAAGCTTGTAGTAGGTGCATGTGGAGAGTAAATGTCTATTTTGAGGTTGAAGATTCATAGTAATTAAAAACGAGCAAAAAAGAGTCGCACAATCATCCCCTGCTGCTGCTCAATGGATTAATTTGGTAGAAAGGATGGATAATCCTCCTCTATTCTTCTCTACTTACCAGATGATCATTCTCCAAATAGGTCGATTTGAAGCCTTGCAACCAGAAACAATCTCTTCATGCAAATGTTTAATCATAGTGTTTCTCTCCCTGCAAATAGCTGATCTCTTTCTTGCACAATAACACTGTGATCATTTTGCACAAGAGAAGATCTGTGGGGATTGTCAGTTATTTCTTCATATTCATGTTGGTAGAACTTCTTTATTATTTTCTCCTAGTGATTGGACACTTGACCTTCTTTTTTTTTCTTTTCTTGAGAAAGAGTGAAACTAGAGATGGGATCGTTTTTCACCATTTTTTCTTATGTTATCTTAGATTGTCAATTTTCTTTATCCATTTTCCTTTGTCTTAAAAAAGAAAAAACAATTAACATGACATGGAAAGCATGAGGCAGGGGATTGAAACCTACACATCACTCAATTGGCTGCCTTGATCCAACACAATCCATTTTCAATCAACATGAAAAAGTTTGTATTATAATTTCTGTAAACTTTTCAAGGAAGTAAGTGATAGGGTGGTTCTACGCCGAAGTTTTCAAATTTCATATACTAAATCTCTAAGATCAGTGTTGATGAGGAGAGCAGTTTGTTGATATGTTTGCATTCCCAAAATTTCTTTGATTTTTGAATTGCTTCAGCAATATAAAATTTTATTTTTGAAATGAGAGAGAGGGAATCACCCGTCTGTATGAAGATTGATTGTTCTCGGGATCTTTATGAGGATAACCAATCCAATGGCCATACTTATTCTTGATGCATTTCACTTTTCCTTAAAAATCTTTTTCATTCTAAATATGGTGTGGTGTTTGGAGAAAATGTTGAAGATTTGATGTTTCAAATTTTTGAGAAAGTTTTAAAGAATCATTTAAGAGCATAATCCATTTTGATTTGAGAGATTTTGAATTGAGAAATCTTTGCAAATATTATTTAGAAACCTATGGAAGATAATATGGGTATTTTAAAGATCATTTTTTAATGTTGATTTAGTGTCCTCTTAAGAACTTAAGTAAATTTAAGATTTTCCTCTAATTTGGTATTACATCGCTAAAGATTCATTTCATGTTACTTAAATTCTTTTAGAGAAATGCATGTGATTATTTGTGAATTTCTCAAGTGCATGTGAATGTATGAATGGATTGAACTTACATAATTGGAAGCAAATCCTTCATTCCTACTATAACATTTATCTAAAAGCATTTTTACCATCACATACGTGTAAGATTTCCACTTTTATTTACATAATTGTCTTCAATATTCTTATGAAGAGAGACAAATTTTTGAAAATGGAATGAGGTTGTAGACTATCAAGCATGATTCTAATATTAGATCATTAATTGAGTTTTGGTCTCAATGAAGTTGATAAACAAATATTAAAATCCTAGACCTTAGGGAAGAGGTGTTTGAGAAAATGTGTTTGAAATGTTTGAGAAAATGTGTTTGAAAAAATTGAAAGAAATGAAAAGAAAATAAAGAAGAAATGATTCTTAGTAATGTCTTAATTTTTAAAAGAGAGAGGTGCATATATGTATACATATATATAGTCACATGTATACATATGTGAAAAGTTATAAAAGAAAGATTTTAAATCTAATAGAAAGAGAGAGGTAGAAGAAGATTTTTTTTAGAGAGAGAAAATAAAATCACATATAAATTCATTTATATGTATACGTATATAAAAAATTGTAAAAGAAAATGTTAAACTATAGGGAAAAGAAGATAAAGAGAGGTAATTATGTGTATGCTGGTAGAAGAAGTTTTTTTTAGAGAGAGAGATTTTAGAGAGAGAAAATGAAATGCACATACAAATTGATTTATATGTGTACGTATATAAAAAAAATGTAAACGAAAATGTTAAACTGTAGGGAAAAGAAGACAAAGAGAGGTAATTATGTGTATGTATAAGTATATGACACGTATATACACATATGCCTTTATGAATGTTGAAATCAAGAAATAACTTGAAAAATATCTGACTTCAGTTTTTCTATATAAGTCGATGA
Source organism: Nymphaea colorata (assembly GCF_008831285.2). NCBI lineage: Eukaryota > Viridiplantae > Streptophyta > Magnoliopsida > Nymphaeales > Nymphaeaceae > Nymphaea > Nymphaea colorata. The sequence continues at coordinate 1,188,245 of NC_045144.1, forward strand.
GGAACTTGGGCTCATGCAAGAGGCTAAATTATGTTTCCGAAGCCTCATTGAAGATGGTTCTTGCTTTCAAAATTCTTTTGAAACATGAATCCAAATATTTTTATATGTGAGCATAAATAATAATCATTTCATCTATTACAAGGAAATGGAGAGCAACATTAAAAAGCTCTTATTGGGATCCATATTCGGGTGATTTCAGGAAGATGCATTTTTTAACATGTACACTGAAGGGCTTTTTCAGGTTGGACAAATCCTAACATCAAAATCAACATAATAATGAAGAAATTCCAACCCAAACGCTCATTCTTATTGTTTATTTGCATATTAATTAAAAAAATTAGTTTACTATGCGTGAACATCATCTCAAACATGAACAATTAACAACATGAACGATTGACAAAGTCCTATCATGTAAATTAATCATTTCAATTCAACAGGACGGTTCACCTTTTTTTGAATTCTCCATCACTAAAAGTGAAAGTGTGGTGGAAGAATGAAATAACGTGACAGCTCTATGCCTTTTCAGTTCTTATGCATGTCTAGAGAGAGAGGGAGCGAGAGCAAACAGAAAGATGGGAATTCCTTCCGGCAATAGCTAGTGTTGATCGACGATCATGAAGATTCATGAGGACCGTGGTGTAGGTACTGTGAGTAGCTTTAAAATAGGGAAGGGAAGTTGGTCGATCAAGGCAGGGCATCTTTCAAATGTGATGTCATTAGCATATCAGTTTTCTACATGCTTTTGTGGTTGATGCTGATTTGTGTTGAAGTTGGTGATATACGTGAGAGACTTCCTACATGAAAAAGGATGAAAAGTAGTAGAAACTTGTTATTTTGCTTGAGGAGTCATATTTAGCACTTGGTAAGTCCTATAAAAAAGACATCAATTGCTTCTGATGTAACAGATTTTGATTTTTTCTGGTTGTCATGGTGTTCATAATTCCTGTTCTTCCATAGCCACCATATTGCCATGGGAAACACAATCTTCCAACTTCACATACGTATTTTGATTTGGGCCTTTTTATTCCACCTCTTAAGTCTGCGTCTCTGCCACCAAGTCTGCAACCTTAATATCAAGGATGATTGAACTGTCATATAATGTATATTAATGGTTCTATTCAACAGGGTGGCTCCTTTTTTTTGGCTTGTCTTCCACTGAAAGTGAAATGTGGTGGAAGAAAGAAACAAAGTGACAGCTCATGCCCTTTGAGTCCTCTTGCATGTAGAGATAGAGACAAAGAGAGGGAGAGAGGAAAAGAGATGGGAATTACATGTTTTATTCTTATTTTAAATAGTAGTTTGTGCTGCCGAGTGGGAGAGAGAAATTAGTTAAACTGGCACCCCCAAGTAATTTTATAGGAAATGGAACATAGATTAAACAATGTGCAAACTGTTAAGCTCAAAGAAATAAGACACAAAAATACAATTGGCCTCATAGATGGCTCATTGTTTGAAATTATTGGGTTGTACAAAAGGGTGAGCAATAAGCCGAGTACTGTTCACACCCCACCCCTTTCTCAAAGGGGGTCGAAATGTGAATCAGCAAAGTTCTTTAAAAATTGAGGTTTTGAAGAAAATATTTCAAGAGAAAGGGATCTGCCCATCGGTACGAGGTCCAACCGTCCCAGACACCTTTAACAGGGGTAATTGGACCAAGGACAAAGGATCACTTGCATCATGCACGAGTTATTGATGCAAATCCTATATGCATGTGCATTGAGATTTTGGATTTCAGAACCAAAATTCATTTTGAATAAGTGACTTGAACTTGTTTTGAAAATGAATTTGGAGATTGGAGAGTTTTCAAGTTAACCATGCCGAGGCCAGCCAGCAGTGTGGCTGAAGGCGAGATAGGGCCATTGCTGCGGCAGCAGGGCAGCTAACCATGCAGAAGGTGTCGACCACGGCGCCGACGCATGTCGGGTCAAGAGCACGTGAGTGGGTGGCACCACAAGGCACCTAGGCGAGGTTGAAGGACCAACTCTTGGATTCCCTTTAGCCAACACTCATGTGGCTGCAGTGGGAGGTGAGCATGGAGCAGCAAAGGCTGAAAGGAGAGAGTCTGGCTGGAGCTGAGTTCCGTGGAGATTGACGATCAGAATAGTGGACCACAACTCAGTTTAGGCCAGATCAAAGCGGATGTCGAAACGTTTACAAAAACAACAGAGCAGCCTAGGGCAAACCTAGGTAAGTTACCCCTTGGATTCACAAGTCTGAGATCTTTTGGAGAGGTCGCAAATGGATCAACATCTGCGCCCATGTTTGATTTGCTTTAGCACTTTGTTTTAGTTGCTTTTGTAACGTCTCAGTTATAGACACTTAGAATCGTTTTGCATTTGTCTCATCTCAGGTTAGAGCTTTAGAACCGAGACACTTTTGATGTATATAAGTCTTGTACAAAGGGGAAACCCTAAACACATTTTATGCCAATGAAGAATTGAGTATCGTTTTCACTCCTCCTTCTCCGTGTGGGGATTGTCTTCTCCACTTGTTCTCAACCGACGGTGGCCAGAGCTCTTCTCCAACCCCAACCAGCATGGTCGGAGCTCTTGTTTCACCCATGGGCTTCCTCTTTCTCTTCATCTTCTCTCTATTAAAGTCCTTTCTTCCATAGCTGAGCGGATTCAAGGTTGTAGATCTCATGAAGGGGCTACCAGCGACCTCCTTCAATGGTTCTTCATACCACCTATGTATCCCAACCAGCAAGGTATTATTCAATCCACGGTGCATTCGTCCTAACCACAAGGACGTTGAGAGGCTGGGATTGATCTATGGGAAGGCTGCATAGGAGAATGATGTTCAACACTTGGGTGATTTCTTCCTATGTAGCATCGACGACCGGCATCCTTTGAAGATAGGCAAGTACCCGTTCTCCCCTTGGTACTTCCATTTGAAGGTTGTTCTATAGATCTGAATGAACTAGCCCTAAGGTACACGATCTGGCCCATCTTGCTTGGTCCATGGGTTTTAAAATGGCAAAACTAGTTGTAGATCCTAGATCAGGTGAAGGAAGAAGCTGCTTAGGGACGACGCGGTTCTATCCTTTCCACGGGGCAGTTCTACATCGGAATCTTAAGGCTGAACCCTGAGTTTGATCGAGACATCTCTAACCACCGACAGCCCTCATTCAACATTTGTAGTGGAAAAGAGATTCGGCAGAAAGCTGTCATTCGATGGCCATCGAGATCCTATTCTTCTGTTGGATCTAAGCTGCTGGAACCGCCACAGCCACAGATAGAACAAGGGGCAGGTTCCAACAAAACTGGTGTGTGAAGTCATGCATATCAGTTTGGACGCCCATTAGTTACTAGTGTCTTGGCCTAGTTTGGCTGGAATCAGAGGAGTATCGGTCGAGCTGTGCGTGACGGATGAAGACCGGTTGTGCGTCGGCAACTTTCTGGCAACACCTCACCAAAACAGCTAGCCGTTGCCCCGAAAACATTCTAGGATTGCCCATGGATTATAACCACCATATTCTCTTAAGGTGTAATTTGTAAAGGGCAGTTCTGGCTTTTCATTGAGAGCTCATGCTAGGTGTTGAGAAACCCAAGCCGCCAGCCACATTTTGCAACTCTCTCGCTGCCAGAATTATTGGATGGAGCAGCCTCCCTCGAGCGCCAACAGTCCTCTTTGTAACAGTCCACCACAAAGGCAAGTCCCCTTATAGCGTGTCCCACTCCTATGCATTCCAAAAAGGTAGGAGCCAGCCACCTCCACGCGCTTCCCCTTTCCCCACTTTCCATAACCGCCCTGAGATCCTAGCCCATGATCTCTTATCTCCAAAACAAGAAACCTTCCATGCGCCATTACCCCTTGCCATATCCAACCCTTCATTCCCCCATGCGCTTTCCAATTTCTCCACGTGCCATACCTTTCCATAACGGCCCCTCATCCTTCCTATCCATTACGCACAACTCTCTTGCCATAATCTGCGGCCACCTCATCACTAGCCGTTGCTAATGTGAGACTTTCCTAAAGTAGAGGAAGTGTCGCCACCTTACACCAACTGACCCTAACACCTAATCATCCATCATTCCCATCCTACCCTTGCCCTTTAGACCTAACCTCACTGCATGCCACCTACATATTAGCCATACCCGAACCTACCTCTCTTAACCACAACCGAGCCTAGCATTTTGTCGAGCCCAGACAAGGTCACATCAGACCCAGCTCAGCTCAACCCAACCAAGACCCTCCTACTTATCCTCACCAAGGCGGACCTATCCTCTATGGCAGAATTAAGGAGCGCCTTCACCTTCGAGGCAACCGAGCCTCTATCCACTGGAGCCTACTCATCACCAGCAAGGAGTGCCGTAGCTGAGAAGGATACCCCTCTCGTATTCCAGCAGCAATCGGCAGAAGCTTTCACTTCCCTCGGCCAGGTGGGCCGAGTCCTTCATCCTCGGTTGCTGAAATACTCGAGGGCAGCACCAAGCTGCCGGTTCTCACCTGAGTCCTTTGCAGAGAAAGAAAGTGTAAACTAATATTAGATGACAAAAATACCTATCACTTTTTTCTTTTTAGTATTCTGTCGTCCATTCATTATAATGAATCAAATAGTCGTTAACTTTGAAGAATCAAAGTCACCATTTAATTTTCTGCTATATATATAAAAATATAAAAGAGGCATAGAATGATATGGCCAAAATGACCATAGCATACCTGCAAACCCTCAGCGCATGATCCTCTGCCCAATGAACTATCAGCATATGAGAGCCCGTAACATCGTGGGGTGGAATGACGTCTGCATATATATGTATAGAGAGAGGAGCGTGTGGGAGAGAGATTTTCATTTTCAACCACTTCAAGGTTCATGGTTTAAGGAGGTCAATTGACAGGTTTTGGAGCAGGGACTACCATGCCTTATTGCCTTACAAAGGCAACACTGATAAAAAAATTTGAAATACCACTAGGACAATCTCTTCTTCCAATGTATTCAGCAGTTATTGCGGTCACCTTAGGTAATATGTTAAAGTGTCTCCGTCCTTCCTTCAAATATTTGTGTTTGAAAACTCTTCAACACTAATATTCAGATCTTGATTGTGCAGAGCCAAATGAAAAAACACACAAAAAAAAAATTGTGGAAGTCCAAGAAGCCACTTTGAGATTTACCAAAGCTTAACCATTGGAAGATGCTACTAACTTTTCTCCATTGTGATCGGCCACATGCTTCTTCTCTCCACAATTTCCAAATCCAAATCCTTCCCTTCGTCAGCACGACCTTAACTATGACTTCCATTATAAATATCAACACATTTCTCCTTAATACAGCAACCATTTAGCCCTCACCATGGCTTCTTCTCCTCCTTACCATTCCGCCTCCTCCTCCAGCTGCTCCTGCTTGCAATACTGACTAACCTTATCACTATATTCGCTTCCAAACCTCTCGGCTTTTCTATACACCTCATTCATTGAGACTCATCTCTGTCACCTCTCTATGACCCTTTATCCACTCTAGCTCTACGAGCGAAGCAGGCGGCTCTGTCCTCCCGCTGGAATGCTTCACGGTTTGCCAATACCACCAGCATGATCACCAGCCCAATGATGCCAGGCTTCGGCTAGTATCTCATGAAACTCTCACTTGCTACACCATCCCACCTCTACTGGGCCACTCTCGTCACTGTTAGCGACCTCATATGGACGATGTGCCATCCTTGTGACTCCTGCTCCGGCCAAACATCAATGTTTGATCCACTTCAGTCATCCACCTACAAGAGCCAGACCTGCTCTGCCAGCTCTTGCATGGAACTGCCCATTCATGGTTGCACTATCAACCAACTTTGCGGATTCATATATTCCTATGAAGACAACTCCTTCGTAGAAGTGATACTGGCCTCGGAAACGCTCTTGTTTGACAATGGTGCTGGCACCATCAAGCTTCCAGAAATTGTCTCTGGTTGTGTTCATCAGGATGGCCCTCCTAATCCCTCCTTGCTTGAAGTTCCTGACCTTGTTGGCCTCGGAGGTGGTCCTCTCTCACTTGTAAATCAGATTGGCTCTTCTATTGATGATAAATTTGCCTACTGTCTTCCTCCCAATAGCAATGAAATCACGTCAGACAGCTCAAATCCGGTAAGGACACAGAGTTTTCAGGCCAGGAAGGGGTTCAAGAAGTGCCAATGGCACCAGGTGGTCCTCACGTATCATGTGCTCAACCTAATTGACATAAGCATCGGAAACAACAGACTCAAGATACAATTTGGTGGTGCACAGATGACTGCATTGTTGGGAGATGCCAGATCGATCATTATAGACTCGGGTACCACACTGACTTATCTTGCAAAGGATGTGTACGATCAAGTCGCAAATGTGGTGGCTAACGTCATAAACCATGAATGCTTCTATCCAGCTAAACAGGATTATCTGTGTCACCATGTAGAGAATAATGGTGATCCATATGAAGGGTTGCCGGAGATGACCTTTCATTTCGCCAATGCAGACTGGAAGCTGCCACCTTCAAATATCTTTAGGATGGTTGAAAGTGTAATCGCCTGCTTAGCCATTAAAGACGGAGAGGTGCCCATCTTCGGTAATGTTGTGCAGCCGAACATGCATGTGAAGTATGATTTGGGGAAGAGGCTGCTTTCTCTTGCACCAGCTGAATGTACCCAAGGCTAATACAATATATATATATATATATATATATATATATATATATATATATATATATATATATATATATATATATATATATATATATATATATACAGTTTCTTTTGTGATGATCTCTGTATTGGTCTACTATTGGCAGCTTTGGACGCTGCTTAATTATGTTTTATGTCAATGGAAGATCTGAGTGTCATGTAGTCGATGTTGTTAGTTTTCCACGTACAATAAATGTATGTGTTTCGTTTTAAGGATGTTTTCCCCTCCGTTTAAGCTTTAAGGTTAAGTTATATATGTCTACATGGCAATTATGAATATTATCTAGGCTTTGGCAGTCGCTGATACTCACAATTCTGTTGCTAATAGGTAATCGTGACAGCTAAAACTCCACCACTACAAGTCCCGTTGCCTACACTATTACAGATGAAATGGCCATGGTGTGTTGGTTGAATTTGTTGCGACATAAGCTGGTTTAGGTAAGCATAATGGCCACGGAATGTGCCAAAACTTTGACATGAAATTTTGTGATGCATAACAAAATGTGCTCTTTGACTGTTGTATCTGCCACTTAACTACACAATGTCTACGGTTTGTGTCGGTATTTTGTTAAAACTTTAATGCTGATATGCTGTGCTATGCTACGTCTCTTGAAGTTAAACACGAAACCATCCAAGAACATACTTTCATATGGCGAGACTCACATTTATTTACTTGCTATAGACAAAAGCTGCTCATGAATTCTTAGCATCATAACGACTGTGTTGTTTCAAGAAAGCAAGAAAGCCAAAAAATTCCTTTAAAAGTAGGGTTGTTCCATCTTGCGTGAAAATGCCGTCACTGTACAAGGAAAGCCATTCAATTTGACTTGTTATAAATATACAGATAGTTAAATGATCAATTTATTATATGTTTCCCAATAACTTATTAATTTAAAAAATGATTAATTTCATATATGTTTTCTAATAATTTATTCTTAAGATCATATCTGTAAGGTTAAATCGAAAAAAATACATTGTAATCATTGCAATCTGGTTTTTATTATGTATATCGAAAGATGACAGAAGTATAAAATCAAACGAATGTGCTGCATATAATATTGCGGATGACAAAACATGTATAAATCAAACATTGTATTCGTCATAAACATTATGTTGCCATGGCATCAGCCGCAACCATTGTGATGACATGCTTTCTTACACCAAACATGTCAGACCAAAACTAAAAAAAAGAAAAAAAAAGAAAAGAAAATAAAATTTAAGGGGTAGGTACATCACGTGCCCAATTAATAATTTTCAATAATACTTGGATGGCGGATTGCAGACAAAGATTATCCAGGTGAGGCCGGCGTTGACTCAAACTAAGTTGGAACTTGGGCCATATGAATCTCTAAATAATGTAAAAAATAAGATTATTCTGGTCAACTTGATATTAAAGATACAATTATTTTTTAAATGTTTTAATATTATTTTGAGAAGTACATCAAGCAAGTTGTAACCAGCAGACGGCGAATTTCGGGAATATACAAGCATTAATATTTCGGGAATTTGCTTGTGAAATATTATGACGTGACTGATTATATTCGTCCACACCACATTGCATAATGGAATAATTGGAATTCAGTGCAAGCGAATGTCAATAGATCTTCTTTGTCAGTTACGTATCTGAATCCGATAGACTTAATATTCTGGTTTGGTGACCGAAATAAGATCCAATTAATAGTAGTAGGATTCTCAGATTTTTAAATAGCATAGAGAGTTGCGATTTATATATATATATATATATATATATATATGTAGAGAGAGAGAGAGAGAGATAAAGAGAATTGAAACGAATCAGCTACCGATATGGTCATACATTCTTTTTTTTTTTTTTTATGTTGCTAAAAACTTTCATAAAAGATACATTTTGCTGTTAAAGTATGTGGTCAAGCAATTGTCACTCACAAATATATCATCTGACCATATAAGTGGTTAGGTGTTTTATGTATAGAAAGATTGAATGGCGATCTAGTTGTTTGAGTCACTCAGCCATCTAACCATGACCATCTGATTTATCATAGCAGATGACTAAGAAAAAAACAAAGAGAAAACAAAAACAGACATTTTCGTCGTCTAATATTTGTTTTTATATTTTCTCCATGTTTTTCTCTTAACTCTCCAATATCTGCACTAGATGGATGCCAGCTTTGGTTAAATGGCTGGGTAACTTTATAGTGAGAGTGACCATTCGACCAATTTTATACATGTATTTTGCCTGAAACTAAGGAGCATTGAAATGAAATGAACAGATGAAATTATACGTAGATTGGTCTATTAATTATATGCAGATTGGTCTATTAAGATACGAGTCGAATTTGTATTCCTTTAATAAGGTTGATGATATTCCTTCATAAAAAATTTTGTAGATTAAAGCTTGTTAACTGCAGGTTGCTCTATATATGACCATGACTAATTTTTTCAGATATTTCCACAAATACTGCACTTGCACCAACTGCTTTTATTTAACTAGTCATCTCCAAGACGCAGTTAAACGATAAGAGTTGCTACTCCGTCATTTCACTGTTCCAGCCTAAGGTTCTGTTTGATAGCCTCAGATCTTAGATTCAAAGCTGCATAAAAAGGTATGTTTTGGGTGATCCTTAGTTTCGGTTACCTAGATTTTAAATCCTTGCTACATGTCAACAACTATGGATTTCAAGTCAGATGAGTGGAGGGGGGTAGGTGGTTTGATCATAAATCCATAGATTTGAGATCCTAGATGAAACAAACACAACCTAAACTAATTTATAACTAAACGACCCAGAAATTCTGAAACTTTTGTGTGTCGACGAAATGCACTTATACATCAACAGGAACTGATGATTCAAGCAAGAAATTTTAGGTGATGTTATATATCCAGCCTTTGGTGCATTTACTTTTGGATTGGACTGTAGCAGGAAATGTTAATTATCTACCATACTTGGCACAGTTTTACAAATTAAAGATCAGGAAATTGTCGTCCAACCAAGACAACTGTAATATTTTTTTTAACTTACTAAAAATGCAAAAAAAAAGGAAAGAGAAAAAGAAGACCAGCAATAAAAAAAAGAAAGACAAAAGTTGACCAGAGCTGATTGTCTTCCACATGGTGCTTATTCATCAACAGCAATCGAAGTGCATTTTAATCTGCCAAAAAGGAGACAAAGAGGGTATTATTTTGGTAAGCAGATCTGCATCTACTGTACATGTCAAATAGCTCTTGATGTAATTCCATTTTCACACAGTTTCCTGCATCAAGTAAAATAACAAAATAGCAAGTACCATGCAATTTGTCGACAGAAAACAAAAAGATAAGTATGAAGGAGCTCACATCCTCTTTCAGTGGAAGCAATAGACCATTTTAGATGTCCACAAGCTATTATCGGTAACCTGGCCCGAGAGAATGGCTATCAGCTAACAACAACCAAAAGGTCGACTGCTCTTTTCAAGGACAAAGAGTTCAAACATATAAAGAGAAAGAGTCCAAGATTATGCTCTGATGTCAAGATTTATCCGGCTGAGTTTTCATTCTTTTAGCCTAGCGGAGGGCTGGCCACCACCCAAAATTTGTTGGTTAATAATATTTATGGGCCATGCATGTGAAAGCAAGTTCAACCTCAAACCAAACATGGAATGTTTTACGTTCTTGAGAGTGGAAAAAAAATCACTCAATGCATGAGTTTGTTAGTGGCCAGGTAATGCCTGCCAATCACTGCTACCATGGAAAAAAGCTACTGATACTCTTAAACGTTTTTTTATATATGTAATTCAAATATGTAAGATAACATTATCAGATGAGTAAACCGAGAAACTTGGAAGTTTGATAAATAATGGCCAAAGCATCGTGAACTATTGCTGCAAGAAAAATAGTCGACACTTTTTCAATGACAGATTTTTAATTTTTGATGACCAGTCAACATCCAGTATGTATATACATATATATATATATATATATGTGTGTGTGTGTGTGTGTATTCTTATAAAGATCATTAAATCAGTCGTGATGGATGGTTGAGAAATAAATAAGTAAAAAAAACATATAAACTAATCATATATAAGAAAAATACTCGTCACATTTTTCTTTTTATTTTTCTCTCATTCATTCATTATAGTGAATCAATCGGCCCTCATGAGTGAGCAGAGTAACTTTGAATAATCATATGAAATATCAGCGGGTGAAAGCCCATAATATCTAAGGGTAGAAAGACATCTATGTATATGTGTAGAGAGAGAATGGGACAGAGATTTTCACTTCAAGCTTGATGGTTTAAGCTGGTCAATGGACGGGTTTTGGAGCAGGGATACCGTGCCTTACAAGGGCAACACAAATGACAAAAACTTCAAACAATCTCTTCTTGCAACGTATTCACCGGTTATTGCCGTCACCATTGATAATACATTAAAGTGTCTGTCCTTCAAATATTTGTGAGGAAAGTCTTCCAATATTTGTGATCCAAAGTTTTGAAGACTAATATTCAGATCTTGATTTGACTGGGTCCAATGAAAAGACAGAAAAAAAAAATTGTGGAAGTCCAACCAACCACTACGAGCTTTGCTTAAGTGTAACATGCTACCAACTTTTCTCCATTGTGATGGTTACTAATTACACCAATGAATATGTTACTTAGTTTGATCACATGTTTATTTTCTGCACAATTTCCAAATCCACGTCCCCACCTTAATCAGCAGTGACCTTAACTATAACTTCCATTATAAATATCTACGCATTTCTCCTTAATACGGCAACCTTTTAGTGCTCACCATGGCTGCCTTATCCTCAGCATCCCGCCTTCTCCTCCAGCTGTTCCTACTTGCAGTGCTGCCTAGCCCTACCAGCATATTCGCTTCCAAACCTCTTGGCTTCTCCATAGACCTCATTCATTGAGACTCATCACTCTCTCCTCTCTATGACCTTTCATTCACTCTAGCCCAACAAGCCAAATAGTTCGTTTTGCGCTCCATATTGCACTGCCGCCGCATCACTTCACTATTTGCCAAAACCACCAGCATGATCTCTAGCCCCGTGATGCCTGGCTCTGGCGAGTATCTCATGAAACTCTCACTTGGTACCCCATCCCCGCCTCTACTGGGCCACCCTCGACACTGGTAGCGACCTCATATGGACGACATGCCGCCCCTGTGACTCCTGCTCCAGCCAAACATCAATGTTTGATCCATTTCAGTCGTCTACCTACAAGAGCCAAAGCAGATCCACCAGCTCTTCCATGAAGTGCCCCACGATGGTTTCACTGTCAACCAACTTTGTGGATTCAGATATTCCTATGGAGACAAGTCCTTCATAGAAGGGATACTTGCCACCGAGACACTTGTTTGACGATTGTGCTGACATGTCTTTATAAGTCCTTGCAAAGGCTTCTTGATGATTTTTGAGGAAGTTTATCAACTTTTCTCTTTCTTTTGTTGAAAGACTTGTTCCAATTTGCAAAATTTGTGGTTTTTTCTTCTATGCCAATGTCAATTTCCTCAATCGGGTCATTAATCAATGGTAACGGTTGATATTGTCTTTTTATTTGGATGAAATCTGGGCATTCTACCTCGGTGAGTCTTGGATTTACATCCTTGAAGTGACATTTGATCCTCAGGTGTCATCCTAAAGATTATAAAGAGGTTAAATTGAATATTAGACATTTTATATGGAAGTAACCTGCATATGTCATTGCATCTTTGAAGGTATTACCGAATGAAGACACATGGTCTATTGGAGTACAATGACAACAAAATGACAAAATAATGACTAGATGACAAAATGATAGTAGATTTGTTGATTCAGATTGATGGTGAACAGGCCTATTGCTCTTGACAAAAGATACATGCTTGAATCCTTCTTCGACAGCCACTTTTTCATAACTTTGACATCCTAGGGCTTGAGTGCCTCATTGTCTTGTCAAGGTAATCAACTCCAAGATTTCATTTTCATGTTTGCCAAGGCCAGTGAATGGCTGATAGTCATAGCATATGAGTAAATCCCATCCTTTCTCATTCTGGCAGAAATTTTTGAATAATGAATGACTTCTGTAACTTGTTTCAAGCATGGTAGCTTTTTTCACCCACATTTGTTTTTTTGTCTTCTGAATAGCCAATTTGCTAACACCTTGGAATATTTTTTCCACTTTGCATACTCGAATACTAAGTACCTTAATTGTATATATTGGTACTAGAATTAGTGGATGCACAAGATGATTTTGCCTGTCCTCTACATAAATTATTATAGTATTCATGTTGTGAGTCCACTTGATGCACTGATGTAGAGTATAAGGAACCGCATTGGTAATATAGATCAATGGGTCTGCCAAGCAACAGATTGAATGAGAGTTTTATATCCACCACATCAAATAAAACCTGATTATACGTCTTGGAGATATTCATATCCAGACATGTACTTCATATGCAAGGTTGTCCTATTCCATCATATCAATGAATGAAAACTGATGATGGGGTATAGTCAGCATGCTTTATGCTTAATGTAGTCTATTGTGGACAAATGTTCAGGCTTGCTCTTCCCTCGATTTTGACATCAGAGACTTTGGTGCCCCTTGTTTCTACCACTATGTGCAAGGCATCATTATACAATGTGCCTTCATTTGGTAGATCTTTATTAGAAAATGTTGTGAGACCATTTCTGTATAGTCCAAAAGCCCATTCATTTCTCCAGTTATGGTTAATTCCTTCCTTCTTGAAAATGGCTTCCAAGGGTTCAAGATCCCATATTTGTGACTTTTGAGCGATCTTTGTTTGACTGTTTTGTTTGCTGGTCTAGTTTGTGGATTGAAGGATCATTTGTCATGATTGAAAAGTAACTCCAAGAAATCCCGGGATGCTTAATCCCTTTTGTTTGCCACCATGACTTGATGATTTGTTGAAAACCTGACCATTGCAACTGGTCCTTTCTCATGTTTAGGAAAAGAGTTTTTGAGGATATCCAGTTGTTCAGTAAACTCCTTGATGATTTCTATGTTGTCTGCATGTTGCACAATATTTTTAGCACAAGACAATCTTTTGTATTGTGTCCTAGAGCACGATGAAATTTGTAGAACTATTCTTTGTTTTTTCTTCATGTGCATGACTTCTTCGTAACTGTGTTCTAATAGGGTGAATTTTTTGTCGTGTCTCAATCCAGGATGTTTGTTCTTAGGGCCGCTGCTACTGCTACTTTGTCCACTACTCCATGATTCTCAGAATAGTATGCCCTTTCTTTTTTTGATGGTGGCGGCATTGGATATAATGTTGGCTGGTGCATTTTGACTCTTGTTGTTCTTCTTTGTATCTTCTCTAACCTTTATTGGGATGACAACATCAAAAGCTCCATTTTCAATCCCTACTTCGTTGCATTATGCTCTTTTAGTAAGATCAATGAAAGATTTGATTGGAGTATTAGAAATGAGACTCCTCAGTGGTTGTGTCAAATTGTTGATGAAAAGGTTGATTAGTTTGTCAAAATTTTTCAATTCAATTGGATTGATGTGCTCCCAGTACCACTGCTGCAATTCCTTCCAAGCTTCTTCGGAAGCATTGAAAAGAGCTTTACAATTGTAGCGAAATTTATGGCATTCCGCAAAGAAGATGGCCAAATCTTTGGGTCTCCATGGCATCAAATTTTATAAATTTGTCATGTGCTTATCGTTTTCAAAACTTTCGTAGAAATCTTTGCAGGTGAAATTACGTTTGTTCTTGCCTTTAAGTTGAACTTTGTTCAACTTCTTTTCAACTTCCTAAATTTTTTCTTTCTAGGATTCCCTTTCTTCTTTTTCTAGGGAGTCTTTCGTTCTTCCTTACTACTGGATTCTATGGTAGCATCTTCAAAGAATCAAAACAGTTCGACGAAGATTTCTTCGTTTTCTTCCTTTCTTCTTGGCTTTCTCTGCCTGGGCTTGCTCTTCATTAAACAAGATAATGTATCTCTGGAATTTCTTATATTATTCATATTTCGGATCATATGCTTTTGTCTTGGGAAGTGTTTCTAAGAGGATTCTTCTTCCTTGTCTCCCATGAAAGCTTATTCTGGTTCCATTTCCATCCTCCGTCTTTATTGGCTCTAGTCTCGACTATAAAAGAGATGTTCACTTTGAAGAAGAAAAATTAAAAATGTTAGGATTGAATTGATGAGAGATAATTTATATAAATGACAAAATAGCAAATTTTGATTGCAAATTGAAAGGATAATGAGATTGATAAGACTTTATAACGTTCAAACACTGACAACTTTGCACTAAAAAGGATTACGGATGGTGGACTTCATTCTACAAACACATGGTCCTCTACTGGGTTGTAGGTGTATCGATCAAAGAAGTTCCAAATGATGGTGGAGTCATCCACTTCCTCTATCTTCCTATGATAGTAGCCCATACTAGATAATTGACTGTCTCTTTTTAAAATGGCATGATTGTGGCCCCATGTGTTTGTAGAACCATGCTTGTAGTGCGAAGAACACATCCTTCTATCAAATCCATATCCCCAATTGAAAATTTGGTCAATTCTCGGTAAAGGAATTCTAAGGCTGCCATTGCTATAGTTGTGCGACAGACTTTGACATGCCCCCATTTTTTGAAAGAGGCAAGTTGTGCGAAAATACATTATGTGTTTTTCATTGTTGAAGAAGATGAGATACGCCGTACAAGTCACCTTGGAGTTTTTTGTACTTGTCTGCAACACTTCTAGATAGTAAAGTAGGGTTGACATATTGGAAATATGCTTCACCAAGTTCATGTAGTTGGAGGTATTGATGTCCATCTTTCTCTAGAAAGGGCCAGCTTGTTTTCCTGTGAGTTTACAGACTACTTCTAGAGTATTGACTTGACCTTGGTTCACAAGGAACTGGTCTTCAATTGGTCCTCTTGGATCACCCATAATGCTAGAAAACCCATCTAGATGATTGTCATTTCACTCTATGTGAACCAGAATGTGCTGGTTCTTGGGTTCTATCTTTCAACAATCACATGAATTAGACTGTTGTTAACAGGTTGCATGGCAAGACTGGCTGCTTCTTCGAGACCACAATCTTCTAAGTGGCTCGACAACATACATCAGAAAGTTGGGTACAATTAATGATACTACTGGGTAGGTAGACTCCATTTGGGATGATGTGAAATCCAGATCGCCCTTGACATGACCCGAATAGGATGTGGTTATATGGGAAAATGCTTTCTGAGTTTATCTGGACAAAAGAAAGTATTAGATGTTGACATAAATTGCCCATAGAAACTTGAGAAGAGTTTTGGCATTGGACATGGGTTTGGAGGCGTTGTAAAACATCACATCTCATGCATTCAAACAAGCAATTAATGAAAATTTGATAATGCATTCCCTAGGACTTTTGCCTATATGCATGTTTTGAAAATTGATCTTGAAACCTATGGAGAATAAATGGGTAAATGTTCCTGATTTATCCCAAGTTCAATGTATACCTATATACCAAATATATGGTACTAGCATAGACTCCTCCAAGGGTTCTCTAGATTTGGGCTCTCCAATCTCCTTGTTCACCCATCGATATATCAGACTATTGTCCATTTTGGTACTAATCAGGGGACTTTTAGTTCCATTGGGTGGTCCAATTATAAGCTATATCTTAGACTAATGTCCTAAAATAGCCCGAAAACTGAGTGACTGAGATATGATGTAGGTAAGGATTTGTTTTTTAAAAAAAAAACTCATGAGAAGATGCAAAATAGATGGCGTGTTGCATAAATTCCAACAAGATAGATTTAAAGATTTGAGAGCATACATGGGCTTCATACAACTCCTAAATGGAGGATGGTATGACAAATTGAAGTAAAAGGGTTCATGGAATCTCCTCAATGTTTACTACATGATGCCATATGCATGAAAGTTTTGTGCAATGATATCCCACACAACTTGTATATGATCCAATAAATCTTTAGACAGACGATGACGGGCCCCTACCCTGTCCTCGGGGGCGTTGAATGCACAATCAGCAATTTTTTTTAATTAATTTTGAAAAAAAAATTCATGAGAAAGGGATCTGCCCGTCGGTACGAGGTCCAACCATTCCTGCCGCTTTTCACAGGGGTAATTGGACCAAGGACTAAGGATTATTCAGACCATTATAGTTATTGATGCAAATCCTATATGCTTGTGCATTGAGGTTTTGGATTCAAGAATCCAAAGTTATCTTGAATAAGGATTTGAATTGTATTCAAAAATAGATTCCTTGGAAAATGATTTTTTTTTGTATGTTATTTGAAGATTGGAGGGTTTTCAAGTTGATTTGAAAACCTTTGTTGTGCCATTGTTTTGAAATCCATGATTCTTGAAAATAGTTTTAATTGGGGATTTTGAAGATTGAAATTAACTTTTTGTTGTGAACTGAAGATGAGTTTTGGATTGAAATTGTGAACATCTTATGATCAATTTTTGGAACATGGCTAAGTAACCTTAGCAAGAAAAATTTTCTTTTGCCAAATCATGTGATTTGGTATAAAATATTAGAAACTTGGGTTTTAGTTAGGTAGAGTTCATTCTTGTGATGAAACATAGGTTCCAAATTATTACAAAACGTGTTGTTTTCTACATATATTTTGGCCAAGATTATTAATGCATGCTTGTGTTTTCTTTGAAAGTTAAGTGAAGTTCACAAATTCTTGTTGCAATATGACATGGTCACCATTTTTTTGCAACTCAAATTTGAATCGCTTAATTTCTTGAGAAGATGCATGTGGTGCTATTGACATTGAGTGAGTGTGAATGTGCGAAATACAAAACGATACTACATGAGACATAGATTCTTCACTCTCTCATAATCTCTCAAAGTTCATTCATTTGAAACATTCATGCTCACCTCTCTCATAATCTCTCAAAGTCTATTCATTTGAAATCACACATCATACAATATACACTTAAAGATTGATTTTAATTAAAATATAGGACTTTCTTTAAATGTTCTTATCATATTCTCAAGCACAAGTTAGAGAAGCAGTAAACTTGTGTCACGGATGAGAATCTCGAAAGAATTAAAATTTAGGCAAATATAGATGAAATCCACCTTTTAAATATTGGGGAAACGTGGCTATTATCTATTTTCCTCAAAATTGCCATAAAAATCAGATTTTATTCCAATTTAAATGATTTAAAATTAAATATTGATTATAAGAGTGTTTGACTCTTAGAAAATGATGAAATTCAGTTTGACTCCATGTGAACTAAACATCCAAGTGGCAAAAAGCATGTGCCACATGCTCTCATTCATGTCATGAAATTCTAATAACTTTTCTTTCTCCCCAAAATCAAGCTAAATTCCAAATTCTTGTGCTAAAAAATTCATCCATTTCTTGGACTATTAAAACACTTTTGATTTTGTTCTTTAGGGGATATAAAGATTAGGGTCTTAAGTATGATCTTACATTGTTCTTGATATATAATAAATTTCATGTAAGTTTGAAAATTGATAACTAAAATCAACAATTTCTAAAAGGAATTTTAAAGAGCCGATTAGATAGGATTAAAACTTTTTATTGTTCTACAAGACATAGCCACTTTGTTGCTTAACATTAGCATGTCAAGCATGTAAACTTTAAAATTTCTAAACCAACCCCTGTAAAGTATGATCTAATTTCAGCAAATTACATACACTTTGTGTATGAGTTGCTGGAATTAAACAAAACTTTAAGATGAAATGAAAGTGATTTCATACCTTCGCACTATGAAAATCAACATAATGATCTTCTTTTCTTAAAATCAACTTGAAAACATGTTTCAACCTGATTTTAAAAGAAAAGCATGACTCTTAATCAAGAGATCGCACGTGCATATATATATATATATATATATATATATATATATATATATATATATATATATATATATATATATATATATATATATGCACACGTTATCCCTCCAAATGAAAAGTTTAACGAGGGATCACATGGCCTATGAATCATGATGATTAATGGCTGGGTTTCATTACGTAGGGAGATTGAAAACTGGTTTCTAATCCTCTCTACCGCCCTTAATCCATTAAAATAAAAAAAAAACAAATTAAAATGACTTTTAAATGAAAGGAAATAAGAGAACACTCAAGCTGGTTCATCTTTAATTTCACAATGCAAAGGTGGATCACTTTTATAAGAATGTGTCCATCCATAATTGGCATTTATATTATATATACTATAGCAAACCTCATTCTCACGTGGAAATCACTGATTCATGCATGCATCATGCGTTGATATATACATTTGATTCGTGGCTTTTTCTTTAGCAGGACGTCATTCCCAACCATGAAAAATATGAAAATAAATCCTTCCCATGAGTGCTGGAATTAAAAATAAATAGCAAGAAACTGAAATAGAAGAAAAATGAATTGGAATTACCTACTTTATGGTCGGTCTTGATGCTTGGTCTTCCTCTTTGCTTGTCTTTTAATTCAAGCAATCCTAAGCAAGAATCCAAACTTGGATTCAAGCTTAGCAAAGTAAGAAGAAGAATGACTTACTTGTTGGAATTTGCAGTGGGAAGAGAGAGCTTCTCACCATGAAAATCCTAAGTAAGGGTTCACTTAAGCAACCTAACTTGGCAAAATCGATAAAGAGAATAGGGGAAGGTGAAGAAGGAAATGAGAGAGAGGGAAGGGGGCTTGGATGATATTTTTTTTCTCCTCCTTGGCTTTTCCTTCTAGCTCATTGCTGCAGCAATTTGATGAAGACCTCAAAAATACTAAGCTCTAAATGTTATTGAATTATAACAATTGAATTTAAATTTGAATAAATTTTGAAAATTTTATTGAATTTGGCTTAAAAAGGTATTTTCGTCCACAATTTGATTGAAAATGGATCTCAATTGAATCAAAATTTGGTTTTAAATATTGAATTTCAATTTTTTGATTTATATATTTGACAAATTAAAATGTACATTTTCCTTTCATAAAATCCCAATTTAAGTTCTGAAATCTCAATTTGATTATAGAAGGGCACAATTGTCTAAATTAGTCAAATTTGACCAAATAACCAAAGTCGAAGCTCATCTGCAAGCTGATATTGATTTGATTGAGATAATTTGATGAATTTGAGTTAGGAAAGATCTTGATTGAGCTAAATTGTACTTTGACTGAGTAAAGTAACTGTGAGGAGATATTTTTGAAAAGAAGAAGTGCGTAACCCTTTGGGGCTTTTGACCACATGACCTAGGTGGCACTACAT
Source organism: Nymphaea colorata (assembly GCF_008831285.2). Classification (NCBI taxonomy): domain Eukaryota; kingdom Viridiplantae; phylum Streptophyta; class Magnoliopsida; order Nymphaeales; family Nymphaeaceae; genus Nymphaea; species Nymphaea colorata. The sequence goes on from NC_045144.1 coordinate 1,208,040, forward strand.
GTGGGTCCCACACATCATTCTAGACCGAATTAGATGTAATTCTCAGATTTAAATCAAAATTTGAATTTTGCAATCGGATATGGATTTCAAATGACATTGGTAATTGGATTGGGATTTCAAATTCTAATTCGAATCCAGTTTGGACTCATAATCCTATGTTAGGATTCATGTCACGAGTCAAATTCATGATTTGAATTTAAATTGTTCTTTAGATTCAAAATTTGCTTTGAAATTGCATTTTTTCATATTTTTTTTGTAAAATTTTGACATTGCTCCAATTCTGATGTTGAAAAATTTGAGTTTTTAACATCGAGTCCAGCCACGAATATAATCCAACACTTAGAAATGAATTGTTTATTATAGGAACAAAAGTTCTATACTTTTGTCACCTATAAGTACAACGGGGTTTTAATTGGTCATAATTGTGTGTTCGTGGTTTTTGTAGGTTTAGCTCTCTCCCCCCTCCCCCCCACCCTCTTGTGGATCTAAATGTTAGAATATTAGAAATGACACATTTTGTATATCTTTCAATATCATTTCTCTTAGTCTGACCACATTCAATCATTTTGAGGTTTCTTCTGTGTGAAACTGTTCTCATAATAATGCCATGTTAATTCTTTTCAAATATGATGTTCAAGTTCTATTTGATTTGAAAGGTGGTGTTGCAAGGAACAATAGAGGGCATCTTGGATTATCTTGGAAGAGCAGTGGGTAATGGTGTGGATACATATAAGTAGTTTGTTGTGTCACAAAGAACATGATAAATTAAATTGTCATTTAAAAATTAAAAAAACGTGTTTTTTTTTAAAACGTTAAAAGAAAAAAACACACGTTTAATAAAAAAACGAACGTTAAAACATTTTTTCATTATTTTCAATGCCAAACGTTTTTTCATTTTCTAGTTTTTATTTGTTGCAAATCTACTTATCTATTGATGTTTGTGTTATTAGTTTCTCATTTATTTTATTTTTCCTATTTTTTGTTTTCTTAATTTTATGAAAATTTACTATATTTTTCCCTTTTCTTTCAAGGTTTCCATTTTATATCCAAGAAAACCCTTGCCGTTTAAAACTCCGAAATGTTATTTGTGAGTATGGTAGTTTGGCAGCATTGCTACACTTTTTTTTTACACACGAGTCCTAATTTGACATTTGGTTTCTTCAAAGTTGTCAAAGACTCAAAAGGTGACATATTATTTGAAGTGATACTGACATTAGTTCTCTATTTATTTATGTATACACATAGCTATTTGTTCACGTATTTATATCTATCTTTTAATGCACGTTTATTTATATTTTTATACACATGCTATCATGCATATGTTATGGTGGTCATCCTCCATAATGTCTCTACCATCTTTTACGAGTCACCTTTCTAATAGTGTGTCTTGTAAGTAATTGCTAAGTCAAAGAGAATATCAAGGGTTTTTAGTAGGTGCAGTTACAAATCATTCTACATTTCAAACATGTTTTCTAACCATAGCTTCTGCCCGTTGTGTTTTGCATACCTTTTATGAAAATTTACTATATATATATATATATATATAGAGAGAGAGAGAGAGAGAGAAATGTCATTAGGACAGACAGAACAAACAGGAAAAACATAAGAAAGACAAATGTCAGACAAAAGGGGCATGGTGTTTTGTTTTATGACCATCAAAATTCTGGACAAAGAACACCATAGTCCATAAGAACAGGACACTGGTATACAGGACGTCTAGTCCATTCTATCATATAGGACGACAATCAAACAACCTCTAAGGAATTGTTTGACGAATGGGATGCTTTATGAATCAGCTCAAAACTTTGGAATAGATTTATGAAACACTCACAAAGTGTATCAACTGCCAAACAACCACTAAAGAATATGTTAAAATGTCTATGCTTCTTACCAGTTTGTCATTGGAAGCCTTCAAAACAAAAATATTGAAATGTTATCAGTTTAACATTGCTTGGATTGCAGAAAACGGTGCAGCAACACAAAAATATGCATGCAATCCCCTATAAACGATGCCCGAACTGCTTACATGACTAGCTACTGTCCTCAGCCACTATGGGTCTTTCCCTGGCAAAGTGTTGCAATGTTAGTGTCTAGAAATCAGTGATATAGACAATGGATTAATTACTGTCAATGTATATTTAATAACCTATTTTATATCTCAATAAAACGAGGGGATCCCTCTGTTGTTTCCCAGCGAAAAATTACCTATTTGATGTCACGAGGAGTGGCACACCAATTACATTATTATACTTGAATATATGTTAGTTACTCGAATAGTGTATATGTTAAACTTAGAACACAATAACTCTTTAATTTGAAATGAACTTTAGGTACATGTTGGCTCGAGAGTCTATGCTTAAACCCTTGAAAGTAAGCTGTTATGGTGTTGTGCCAAATGTTTTGCCAAATGTTCATGTTGCCAAGCCACCCTTAAAGTGTAGAGGAAATGATGGATGCTTAACAGTCTAATGGGCGACGAGTGAGTGCAGACCATTTGCTCTGGACATCTTCCCCCAATGAAAAGAATGCTAGGAGTTAGGCTGGCTACATTTAACACGAAATAATTCAATAAGATATGCAGAAAAGAAACAAGGATGGTTAGGGAAAAGAATGCTAGGAGTTAGGCTGGTTACCTTTAACATGAAATTATTCAATACGGTATGCATAGAATGCAATGACCAGAACATAAAGCACAAGAATTCTTTTTTATGCGAAATTATCAAACATGCCCCATGTTTTACCATCCCAAAAGATTATGCTTCCAAGCCCAGAGAACTCTGCCACCTGCCATCTACTTCTCTGCATGTGAATAGGAAAACCTATTTCTCATTGTAAGCAAGCACATAATCATACCCTTTATTCTGTCAAATACATCATCAATGCAACATAGTTCAGCAAAAAACTCTAAAAAACTCACAGAAGAAAAAGGGGCCATTCCACAAAGCAGCAGAGAGAAAGAGAGGGAGATCGAGAAGACCTGTAAACCTTGTGGAAGGGGAAAGGAGGAGGTATCAAACAGTCCCTCAAGAGCAGTGAATATGAGTGTTGATGGTGACTGAGGCAGCAGCGGCGTGAGAAAGAAGCAGCAGTGATTTCTGGCGTGTTTCATTCGGGCAAAATCAGTTGGGAGGAGGAAGAAGAAGAACAACGACAAGGAGAAGAACAAAGGAAGGCCGAAGGGGTACCTGGCGTGAAGGTGGGAGCAGGAGCTGCAGCAAGAGCAAGAGGGACAACTGATGCATCTGAGGCAGCAGCAGCAAGAGAAGGGGAAAGGCGACGGATGCGTCTGAGGCAGCAGCAGCGAGAGAAGGCAGCAGCAGTGATTTCTGGGAGGTTTTATTTGGGAAAAATCAGTTGGGAGGAGGAGGAAGAAGAACAACAACAAGGAGAAGAAGAAAGTAAGGCCGAAGGGGTACCTGGCATGAAGGGGTACCTGGCGTGAAGGCGGGAGCAGGAGCTGCAGCAAGAGCGAGAGGGACAACGGATGCGTCTGAGGCAGCAGCAGTGAGAGAAGGGGAAAGGCAATGGATGCGTCTGAGGCAGCAGCAGCAGAAGAGTGACAGCAGTTGGAAGACAGCAAGTGCCCTCAGTTCTGGTCGTCTGGCTGTTAATTGTTGGACATTTGGCTCCACTTGCTTGCATGACACAGCGGTGGGCTTGGGAGTAAGGGGAAAGAGTAGCTTCAGCTTTCACTTGGATCGTGGGATGACCTCCTACTCATCTAAATTAGAGTATTATATATGTTATCATCTTATTTTCTAGGAAATGGGTTTAGATGGGCATATGACCACATGCAAGGCACTTGAGAAACATCAAGTGATAATGAGTAGGAAATGGGTTTAGATGGCCATATATGCGTCAAGAAGGATGGCTGGACCATTGATGGACCCAGCCCAGTTTCTTGGATTCCTTTTTTGACAGGTAACTACTGGTCAAACAGAATGAGCAACCACTCGTTCCAGAGTTTAGTTTTCTGAAGAAAAGACTAGTTCGCATGACCCGTTCGGCACTGTTTGACTGGAAGGTACACAAGTCGGTATTGACTGGCATGAGCCGATGTCATTGGACATTGGTACGGGTATAAAAAGGAAGGCCGAGGCCATCGCCTAAAATAACTCATGGATCTGGGAATAACATTATTGGTAAATAGAACTTTCATGTTATACTTTCACGATCAGTCGATTTAGAATCCACAGTTCAATTTTTTTTTGTGGCTTTTCTATTTATTTTTTAGATGTTTGTTTTATTAGATGATCACTTATTTTACATTTTTAGGATTTTTAAAATTTTTTTTATTTATCCCTTTTTTCTTATTTTTTCAAAGTATTATATTCTCAAGAAAACCTCAATGTTTAAAACATGAAGACGTTTTATCTTTTTTCTATGATCAAAACTATTATAAAGAACAATGAAGAAACAAAAACACAAGCAGGACAAAGCATGTCCCATGCTATTATAGATAACCTAGCCCCTAAGTCACCCGCACCGGAGTTGCATACAATCAGGTGCGTACCGGACATGGGTGCAGGTCCGACTCTTACTCGAGCACAGTTAGAACGTCATATTATTAATTTACTTATATAATATATGTTGTTATGATATTTTCCTATGCAATGCAATTATTCAAGTATGTTATATACATTAATAACTAAATTTTAATAATAATATGTATATGCTTATTCTGTTATATATATAATAAATTAATAATAATAATAATAAAATAACCTCGCCACACCATCACATCTAAATTTTTTAGGATGTGCCACTCCGGCACCCGCATCCACACCCTGCCCTCAGGTGACATAGCCTGGCGTGACATAATGACTATGAACTAGCAAAAAAAAGACTAAAAGCCCCTCCAATGAAAGGGAAAAAATGCCCAAAGGTCGATGTTACTGTTCTGAGCATTTAACTCAAAAATTAGTTAGATTTATTAGATATTTTAAAAGGTGTTTCATGAATTTACCTTCTTTTTTGCAGCAGATTCACAAAAACCCCAAGGACAAGTTCAAACATATAATTAGGAGAACAAGTCCAAGTTAGATTTATCCAACAAAGTTATGATTCATAGCCTGAGGGCAGGGCGAAGCCAGAATTTTTTTTCTTTTTTTTTTTATAGGGAACAAGTAATGACCATGGGGAGTTGACATAATGGGGTGGGGCTACTCCATATAACTGGACACAAGTGATGTAACTTCAATACTAGATTAACATTTCAAAGAGTGAGTTCTATGGCGCATATGCCCCTGGAGACTACACATCTCTTAGTGCTAGTGCGGGTGCATTTTTAGTATGATGTCATATAAAGATGACACCTTAACGCATAGAAAACAGTAGGTCTTGTATCCTAAGAGACGATAGGTTGGGTGAATGTTCCTCACGTTCACCACCTAAAAGCCATGTTTTTTTATTTTCTCAAGCTTGTTTGACGGGACAGAAAGTTGGTAAGATCTGAAACAGCTTATAAGCTGAGGGCGTGGTCAATCTTTAGCCATTTGCACAGCCTACTTATTTGGACCACTTAGAAGTTGCAATGAGTGCAATGAATTGTAGGGATGTTGTCTGAATGGTTGGAGTGTCTCTTAATAACTCTCCCCGTTCGAACACAGGACGTGTAAGTACTCTCATATATAAATTTGCGGATTTCATCTTCTGGATTTGGAAAGAAAATCCTCCGACTTCTCACAATACATATAAAAGTCGCTAGTACTCACAATTCTGTCTCTATTAAGTAATCGTGACGGTCAAAGGTCCACCACCACAAGTTCCGTTGCCCAAACTGTTACGGATGAAACTGGCCATCGTGTATTAGTTGTGTTTTTTAAGACATTAGTTGCTAGCATAATGGCCACAGAATGTGCCTACACTTTATTATAACTTTTACGATGGAATTTTCCGTCGCTTTACATAATGTTTTATGTGACGGTCATATTTTTTGCTTAACTTATTAATGTCTTTTAACTTTGCAACTAACGGTGCTAACCCTCCACATACAATGATGGCTGTTTTAGCATGCACAGTGTAGTAGGTAGCGACATATTTTCGAATCCCTGACACATGTTTGGAACAGATTTTGGGATCACTGTCGAATATGGCATCATGTGAATATGGCTAAAATTCAGAACATATAGTACTTGCTTAATGTTTAATTCATTGATTAAAACTTTGTGCTATAAAGAAGGCATTAATTGAAGCGATGTTACTTTTATTGAAAAAAGAATATGATGCTTTTATATTTTGTATTTTTAAAAACAGAATATTGTTCTTAACATGTTCCATCTAAGAGAATTTAAAAGCCTCAGCGCAGGTTACACAAAAGACTTTACATTGAGGGGCATAGCGTAGCTTGTCAAAAAGTTACAGAGTCAAACAGAAACAGGGTTACTTCGATGAACATAGCGTAACTGGTCGAGTTGAGGGGCTGGTGAGAGTCAGGTCGAGTTGAGGGGCTTTGGAGTGGTCATCTATAGACATTTATAAATTGTGTTATTTTGTAGGAACCTGGGGGCCATGAGGTTGGGAATATGCTCACCTTGAAAGCAAATGAGAAACATCAAATAAAGCAATGGTTGTCAGGACAAAGATATTTATCTAAAAATCAAGCAAAGGTTGAACCATCAAAGGACCCAGTTTAGTTTCTTGGATCTGCTGCTGTGTTAGTGTTTGACCGGTCAGGACAGGCCAAGCATGATGTCGCAATCCCTCCAGTTTTCCAAAGAAAAAAGAACTTCTGGTCTTGACAGAGCGACATTATCTTCAACAGGTAGGCCTGCAGGACTCGTTTGGCTAAGTGAACATTTTATGATTGTGTCATGAATCCTTTCAAAAATTGGGATAGATTCATGGAGCACTATAATTAATAATTCTTGAATCAGACCCAATTTTTAGGGCAAATTCACGCAACACTCACAAAGTGTTCCTGCTGTTATACAAACCTTCATAAATATTTTAATTCTTTGGACTGAACATTTGTTTTGTGCACTAATGCCCAATATTCATATGACAGTTGCATGCAACAGTCCGGTTTGCGCCAGAAGTGTTGGTTAGAAGGCAATCAGTTCTTAGAGGTGATGTTAGCGACCATCAGTTTGTTTGATCGACTTTCAAAGGTGGCCATATATAATGAAAAAATCAGTTTTTCATAACGTGTTGGCTGCTAGAATGATATATATAGAGGACAAAATTTTGATATAGAAAGCATATCTAGATGGGTGCTTTGTGATGTTACTTCATACGTAAGAAGGTGCGGTCCTTCCAGTTTTCACTTTTCACCTATTCAAATCAGACCTTAGGTATGCAATATCTTGGATCATATAGATATGTAGCCCTCGACATACTTCATGAAAAGGATCTAAGATGCCCACCTAAGCAAGAAATTAAGTTTAAGGTCTCTGAGAAAACTTGTTCCAATAGATGGATGAGCAAATGCTAGTCCATCAATTCGAGATCTAATTCCAGATTTTTTAGAGTGACATAGCATCTACATCATGACAATGATGGTAGACAAACTGCAGATTCTCCTAATCACCGCTCCCTTTTCTTCCATCCATTTGAGTCACAGCGGGATGTGAGATCAAGTTGCGTGCACATCCTTATGGACTCACAAGTATGCAGTTATCATACCAAAAAAGATGGGGTTTTAGGTATTTTCAATTTTCTAATGAAGTAATGTTGATTTTAGACTTTTTAACTTTTTCTTAACCTCTTTTTCACCCTTTTAAAATGTTTCCTTTTCATTATATACAGGGAAAAAAGAAGGGGTTTGGAGTACTTCTGAACTTTTTTAATGAAATGATGTCTATTTTAGACTTTTTAACTCTTTCATAACCTCTCTCTCTCTCTCTCTCTCTATATATATATATATATATATATATATATATATACAATCTTCTTCTTTTTTCAAAATATATCTTTTCTATAATACCATTCCTTGGACCGGACACTCTACTTCTCATTATGACTGTTACATTAATAGAAATATGTCGGTTTGGCCATTGTCCACCCGAACTCCAAACCTGGTTATGTGTAAAAAAATTTCTTGCGTTTGTATGGTTACGATGAAAAAAAATAGGAAGACAAAAGTGGAAGCAAAAAAAATACAATAAAAGACATACCTTTTAAAAAATTGCTAAAATGTCCCCCTATTCTTGAGTATGTACGTTGGGTGCCCATATGGGGCACTCAACTCAATCTACCCGAACTCAGCTGAATGCTTGCCACTCACTGTCTCTTCATGAGTAACTGTCACCTCTCTCTCTCTCTCAATTTAGCCTAATTTGTTTTTTTATTCAGAAACAGCTCTTAAGGATGGTGGAAAGATTAACGGAAGATGTGGACTATGAGAGAGAGACATGCATGGAATATTCTTGTGTCAGATTTCCATTGCATCCATGGGTCACATTTTTACTTGGAAACACAGTCACCAGTTTGTTTACTTGTGGTGCTATCCTCCAACGCTTCATTGGGTGATTCCTGCCCCAACGCATCCCTAGACCTTCCAAGCAGGATTAAAGCTAAGAATTCGCTGCCGACCTTTTCTTCGAATCTCTGAATTTGAACAAGGTGCTTGAGAATTACAGGCTTAGCCTCCCTGGCCGTGAAACCTAAATAATTTGTATTTGTATCATTATAGAAAAAAAAAACAATCTTGGAAAGCTGAGAAGACGCATATATAACCTATGTATTATGCATAAACGTTCAGGTGGGGATCTGCCCATATAGAAAACATATAAATATTAAACATCAATCAAGAAGAAATTTTACGGTGAGTCCGGCCATCTAAAGAGAACAACTGGACGATCGATGGATCGAGCCCAGTTTTGAGAAATCCAGGACTTGTCAAATACAATGAGCAGCCATTGATTCAACAGTTTTGTTCTTGGAAAAGGACCAATCTCATTGGTTCGCAGTTTGAATGGGTCACCGCAAAACACAGTAACTTGTCGGTGGCAAAGCATATTCGCTGCTGACAGAAGGCCCTTCAGAAAATCAGTGGCCGAGGGATGCCACATGCTAATCAGCAAAATAGCTACAGAGCTTCGACAATGTAAACTAGTAATTTTTGTGTGCCTGTGTGGGCAATTGCCACACAAGTCCACACGTTCCTGCATGATTCTTGATAAATAGGAGTTGCCTATTGTGATACTTATCAGTCCTCCTTAATGATTCTTTAATTATTCATACTCTCACATTCTGTTTTTCTCGTGTAAAAGTTGGTTGGAGTCAGCCGCTTTCAATTGTATTGGGGCTTCGCTTGGGTTGATCCAAAGTGTTATACAAATCGGCCAATATTTATTTATTGTTTACTTAGAAGAAACTGTCTTTTCCATAAAACTACTAAGGCCATGCCCTTATGCTTTCAAGATTTTGTCCTGCTTCGAGGCTTAGGTGGACATACTGTACATCGTCAACTCCACTTGCCATGGTTTGCAATCCAGAGAAATAACACACTAGAATGTGACAGCGGCCACAAGATTCAAACCTCGAACTCCTTGGATATGAACTACTTGCCACCCAGTTGCCCTATGTGCCTTGAGGCAATCAACCAATCTTTATTCAAGTGATTCTGAATGAAGCATGATATAACCAATTCATCATCAATCGCCCATTTTAAAAGACGCAGAAGTGCTTTCGGGTTTCTTTCAGTTTCCACTTGATTTCACATTTCACTTAAAGAAATTTCCAAAATATTGACAAAGTAGCTCTCAGCCTCGATCTCACTCTCAAACTGCAGGCCCACATGGACCATCTAGAGTCTAGCATCCACAGTTTGCCATCGCCCATCGATGTTGAAGACTCAGGCAACCATCCATGGCGTCGTTGAGGAATCGATCAATGACATCACTGGAGTTGGCCAAAAAGGGCATCTGCAGTTTTTCCAATCCATCCCTCCTCTTTGGTCATGTCAACCTGCCGAACCTAGGGATGTCAGAGGGTTGGGTTAGGTCCGACCAAGCCTTCTGTTTTTTAACTTAAATTTTTTCATTCCAAAACAGACTGGTTACCTCAGGGGCTGTCTGACGACAGTAACACATTGTTATTAATGTCTCCTACTGTACATGCAACACTGTAACAAGTCTTCTATGAATCTGTCTTATTTGCTAGGACAGATTTATGGGGCAGCAACAATGTATTACTTTGCCAAACAACATCTTAAGAACCTACTTTTATGTTTGAAAATCGACCAAAGGTTGAATGTTCTTGTTGGGTTTTTGGATCTAGATATTAGACCAAATGTAAAATCACATACAAAACCCAGAAGCAAAAAGTAGGTGGATATATGTGTCTATGTATATGTATGTATTGTGCTTTTGTGTACTGGATGCTCCAATTTTTTAAACCATTAAAAATTAGTCTTTAAATGCATTGTTAATTGTTGCTAAAAACACTAGGAACTGTTGCTATGTACATGTCGTAAACTATTGCTAGTCCTCATTTTTTACAGCCACCCAATATAATGCATTGAGCTTGTAAATAAATGCATTGCTTAATAAAATGCACTATGTGATCTACTGTGAGAGGTTGGAAGATTTCTCTATCCAGAGCTGGGTGGAGAAGTTCGAGGACATATATATATGATTTTTGACCAAATGTATAGCCTAAAAAAAACATCTGTGTGATCTTTGGTCAAATTTAGATTTGGGATTTGGTTCTTTTGCAAGACACAAACAATCAAAGATGCATAGATGACAATACGTGGGTTTTTTTGTTTTGAATAATTTTTCATAAGGAGTTTTGTTTTGTAAAGCACTTGTTGGAGTTCGATTGATTAAATACACGGCTGTCAATACACACTGGTCCCAACAAGGCCAAGGCAAACCAGATTGGAATTTAAGGGCTCGAGCCACATCTAAAATGTCATGGTGTTTTCTTTCAACTACACCATTTCGTTGTGGTGTATAAACACATGTCTGTTGATGAACAATGCTTTTTTCATGAAAAAAATCATTCATCTCCCTTAAAAAAATCGACTCCGTTATAAGTTTTAACAATTTTAACCTCAGCTTTATATTGCCTTTCTATCATATTGATAAAATATTTTAATAGATGAGTAGTTTCATGCTTAAATCACATCAAATAAACCCACACTGCTCTAGTATAGTCATCAAATAAACCCACACTGCTCCAGAAAATAAGGCTTGGGAATATGGCCCCAAATATCACAATGCAACAAATCAAATGGATGATTTGAACAAGAGACACTTTCATTAAAAGGTAATCTAGACTGTTTTGTTAGTTTGCATACGTCACAATAAAATGTTTACATTTTAATGCTAGATTATGGCTGAGAAAGTAGATAATTCATGGCTTGTGATGGATGCCCAAGTCTAAGATGCCATATATCTGTTCACTTGAGACTACAGTTCATTGCCAATGGTTAATGTGAAAGATCAGAGATCTTACATACGAACAGGCCATCTCTCAAACTACCCAGTCCAATCATTGTCCTAGAATTCAGGTCCTGCAAGGAGCAACCATTGGAACCAAAGATGACTTGACATTTAGTAAGTGAAACAAGTTTACTTACTGATACAATTTGGAATGTAGTAAACATTTTTTAGTATCAAAGAAAGTTGTAGAGAGGCTTCACCAATATGAGTAGCATGTACCATGGTTCCATTTGGTACTTTTATGGGATAAGGTGATTGTAAGACAATAACATTAGACAGAAAATTAAGGGACGATGACATGTGGTCAGAGGCACCACTGTCAATGATCCATGTGCTTGATTGTGAATATATCATACCTGCAAAATGAGATTGACCATTGGGCAGCTGTGGCACAAGAGCAGTTCGATCTTTAAGAAGTTGTTTTAACTTATTGTATTCATCCATGGTTAGAACATGAGCTTGATCCTTGCTTCGATTAGGCAAAACAATAGACACTGAAGCATTAAAATGTATTTTATCTCCATCTATGGCATTAGTACCACCAGCTCTTTGTTTTCCTCCTTTTAAGTTGGGAGGGCATCCATTTAGCTTGAAACATCTCCCCCTTGAGTGACCTACTGTGTGGCAGTGACTACAATATAAAGAAAAAGAGAGAGAAAGGCAAGAAGAAAGGAGACAAAGTTTGACGTGGTTCAGTTCAGGAGAACCTTCGTCCACACTAGGAAAGGCTTGCTTGCCGTTTTTCACACTATTCATCCTATGTACATCAATATATTATATAGGGCAGCATGAAGCAGCATAAATCACCCTGTAACCGATGAGAGATTTTTGGATATAATGATTTCATTGGTTTCTTTATTTCCCTCTAACGTTTCAATTTGAGAGACGTGAGCCAATTCAACATCATTATGATCTTTCTTTTTCTCTTTTCTTCTTAACGTTTCATCAGGATCATTTTCTTTTTCTCCTTGACTTTTAGTGTAAGAAACGTGGGCCAGATCAGGACCATTATGGCTCACGCATGATAATCGATTGTTTGAATTTGATTTATACCTTCCATTTGTTGGGGCCATTACTGATTGACATTGCATAGGAAGATTCGTTTGATGCTGAGTGTGACGTTGCAGTTTCCATTTTCTGTTTTCATTTTGGTGAGACATTGTAGTTGTGTTGGGTGTTTCAGCATTTGAGTGAAAACTTCCATTTGTTCCTTGCAGCTGTCGATGCCATAGCTGGATGTTGCAGTTGATTTGGGCATTACATTATTTGATTGAAAACTTCCTTGTTGGCTCGATTTGTCAAAATTGTCGTGAGCCAGATTTGAATAGTTTTCTTTAATATGCCCCGTAAATGGGAATGGCTGATGACTTTGAGTTTGTCTTGTAAGTCAAAAAATTGATCTTTCCTCAAGGCTTTGGTGCATATGTCTACAATTTGGCAGAAGAATTGACGTATCTAGTGGTCAGGCGCCTTGAACTGGTCATTTCGCGCACATAATGATAATCAATCTGAATATGTTTTGACTGATTGTGGAAAACTGGATTTTTGGTTAAATAAAGTGTGTTGATATTATCACAATGAAGAATAGGTGCTTTCGTAATTGTAATGCCAATATCTCGAAGGTTTTGAAGGAGCCAAGTCAATTCTACAGCTGTTGATGCCATGGAGCAATATTCAGCCTCCGCGCTGGATCGAGCGACGGTGGATTGCTTTTCTGCACTCCAGGAAATACAGTTAGCTCCTAGGAAAGTACAGTACCCTGTCATGGATCTTCTGGTGAGATGGCATCCAGCCCAATCCGCATCTGAGAGGGCATATAGATCCATGGTGCTTTGAGAGAGGATATGAATGCCATAGTGGTAGTTCCTTTGATATATCAGAGAATACGCTTGGCAATTTGAAAGTGAGCTTGAGTTGGATTTTGCATAAATTGGCTGATAAAATTCACTGAAAAAGTTATCTCTGGTCGAGTGATTGTCAAGTATTGTAATGCTCAAACTATATCATGATAAAGAGTTGGATATGAAAAAGGTGAAGTATCTAGAAGAGCTAGCTTGGCTGCCATAGGGGTGTTCATAGGTTTGCAATCAAGCATTTGAGCTCTTTCCAAAATGTCCTAAGCATATTTCGTTTGAGTGAGAAACAGACCATCGTAGGTATGCAAGGCTTCGATCCAAAGAAAATAACTTAGTTGCCCCATATCTTTCACTAGAAATTTGACTTCAAGCTTGGAGATAAAATTCTGAATTCAGTTAGAAGAGCTGCCTGTAAGAACCATATTGTCGACGTAAATTAAAATAATAAGACAATGGCCATTTTCATGAAATGTGAACATGGATGGATCTGAATAGCTGCTCTGAAAACCGTAAGTGAAAAGAAAATCACTTAGCCATTGAAACCAAGCTCTAGACACTTTCTTTAGCCATATAGTGCCTTTCAAGATGACAAACTGATGCAGTAGAAGAGGATCTGCAAACCCCGGTGGTTGTGACATATAGACCGTTTCATGAAGCGATCCATGTAGGAAGGCATTTTTTAGATATAATTGTTTGATGTTCCATTTGAAGATGGTAGCAATAGAAAGTACAAGTCATATAGTAGTTGGTCGAATGATGGGAGAGAAAGTCTCTCGGTAATCGATCCCTTCTACTTGAGTGAAACCCCAAAGCAACTAGGCATGCCTTTAAACGATCAAGACTTCCATATGCTTTGGGTTTGGATTTGAAAACCCATTTTGATCCAACGACGTTCATGTAAGGTTCTCTTGGAACTAAATCCCATATATTATTAGATCTTAATGCAGTCATTTATTCTTCCATGGCGCTCTTCACCCATCATGCTTTAGAGCTTGTTGAACTGTTTTGGGCTCTTTGGGAATACTGGAATAGATGGTATGAATGTTGGCATACTTAGGATTAGGTTTGTGAATGCCTACCATAGCTGTAGTTAACATCGTTCGCTTTCCTAGAGACATTGATCTAGCCATAGATCTTGTTACTATGGTTCGAGTTCCCATAGAGGTTGATTGAAGACTGGTGTCACTTGTAGTTTCTGAACTATGTAAGCTTGGTGGAGAGTTTGGTGTTGGATCAGGTGGATCGGCTGGATGAATATTTGTATCGAGAGATCTATCTTGTGGCATGCTTTATGATCATCATTGACATTTAGACATGGATCTGGTGTAGGGCTGGAACCAGATTAGGGGTGATCGGAAGTTGGCATGGTTCTATCACTTGAAGTCTCGATATCAACAAAGGATAAAAAATCACTATCCATGACATCGTCCTTATAGAGAGAAGACAGATTTTTGAAAGGGAATGGGTTTTCATCAAAGAGGACATGCCTGGATATGTATAGACGTCTGGAATTTGGTTTGAAACATTTGCAACCATTATGAAATGTGTTATATCCAATAAATATACATGGAACAGATTTAGGGTCAAATTTGTTTTGAACATATCCTCTCAAATAAGGGAAGCACCTGCTGCCAAAGATATGCATGCTGGAATAATCAGGAATCCTTTTAAACAATATAGAGAAAGGTGACTGCATAGACAATGTTGAGGTGGGAAGCCTGTTCATAAGAAAACACTGCTGAGAAGGCATCAATCCAAAATTCTTTGTGCATTTGAATAAAGAGCAACGTTAGACCCGATTCAGTGATGAAGCGATGCACTCTGCTTTGACATTTTGCTCGGGTGTCTTGGGGCAGGAATACTGCCGTTTAATTTGAAGGTTGTCGAGATATAATACGAAGCAGGAGCTTGTATATTCACCACCTCCATCACTTTGGAAAATTTTTATTTTACTGTCAAATTGGCGCTCAACCATTTTGTGAAAATGAACAAAGGCATAAAAAAAATCAGATTTGTGTCTTAGAGGGTAAAACCATGTGAAATGGCTATTGCCATTGACAATTATAGCATGAAACTGATATTGTTCTCAAGATATAACTGGTGCCAGTCCCCAAAGATCACTGTGAATTTTTTTTCAGTGGGAAAGAAACAATATCGTCTTTTCAGTAAAAGGCAATTTGCAAGTTTTTTCCATTTGGCAACTAGCACAAACCGAGAGAGAAATATTAGGTAAAACATCAATATATTCCTGGTTTTTAAAAAAAGGGAGAACAACAGATTGAGGATGTCCCAAACGTGCATGCCAAAACTCTTCCGTCACTTGTGGGAAACGTGATGAAAAGAAAAATCTATGATTGCTGTGATTGTTCACTACATAGAGTCTCCTTGTTCACTCCCTATTGCCATTACTCTGCCCGTCCTTATGTCCTTTAGGGTGCATCAA